>NW_009638255.1:0-5695 GCF_000690535.1 Cariama cristata | reverse complement strand
GAATGCTACAGATTTAGGACTAGGAAAGGTGGCACTATGGTGGCCAGGGACACTGACCAAAAAAACCCCAAACCCTTGGGGGGAAAAAAAACCCACCAAAACAAAAAACCCCAACAAACAGACTGCTGACCTGATAGTTTGTGCTCTAAATGATTTGGTTTGTACTCTTTTTCATCCTGTGCAATCAAGGAAACGTCCAGTAGAACTTTCACTATTGGCTCTATTATTTCTCAATCTACTATTTTTGGAATTATGTTGAATTATTATAGAAAGTAAGTTTATTTTATCAACATTATTATAGAAATTATCGAATAAAATGGTACTGGAGTAAGGCAGAAGTAGATCCAAAGCAGTCCTATCTTGAATATAGCTATGTATAGTGTGGCTAAATCCCAGGTAGGAATCACAGCTTGTACTGCTGAATTTGCTTTGAGCGTAACTGTATCATAACAGAATATTTTGCTACCTGGAATATAATCAGGTTTTTCCTCTCTGGTTCGTGATGCTGTATCTAGATTAAGGATAGCACTTCAATAAACTGCAGCATAGTTATAATGAATACTTCTTGATTTCTGCTCTGAAAAGTCTGTTTTTTGTCATCATTATTAACTTAATGCCAATTATGATTGTAATTATGGCTGTAGTCCCAAAGTACTTCATCCTCACTTGAATGCCTTTATTAAAACATTGCCATTGCTTTGACAGCATGCCAAATTGTGCTCAGGATTACATAGACATGAGAGCCTAAGCAGAATTTAGTAACCTCTAATCAGAATATTCTTAAAGTTATATAAAATGATTTCCTACTTCATTCTTAGCTGTAGCTAACCCACTGTACTGTGAAATGAGGAGTAAGAAGTAACTTTCCAGGTTTAATGTTGGGAGATGCAGTTACACTATATTGAGAATGAACTTCATAATACCATTATAAGGATCAGTAAAAAGCTGTTGGTTGATGAAGGTAGCATACTCTTAAAAGTATGGTTTTTCAAAGATCAGCATCACTACAGCTAGGAATCTGTTCCTGAAAGCTGTTTGTTCTAAATATTTTTTTTAATGTTTTAAAACATGAATTATCAAATATTTGCAAGTAAAAGGTCTCTTTCTGAGATGTACTTCCCTTCAAGTCAATAAAATTTAAAAAAGGATAAGAGGCTTCTAGGTGGCTTTAATAGACAGGGCACTTAAAAATGATTTTGAGTTCTTGTTTTCATGATAAAATTGATTCAAAATTGAAGACTGTGGTTTGTATGCGATACTGGATCGTAAGCTGCAAACCAAAAGTCACTTAATACAGCAGGGACCATGAAAACATGAGTGAACTGACAAGGAGAACATGTGTGAGGTTATTCAAAGGAAGAACAAAATGTTAATGGCTCTTCTGGTGTCAAATCAGCTTCCCCCTCAGCTTCAGGACATGGCCTTCCAATCTGTGTCCTTCACTGTCTGACTTATACAAACATGCTACTGCTACTGATGTTTATTATGCTTGTGACATAGCTAATGTGCAAAAGGAAAACCTAAGGCAGCGGAATGTGTAGCCAATTAACCTTTAGATGGAGCTGTTTCTCCTTGGATAATGTAGGGGTTGCAAATACCTAATAAGTAAAATAAGAATGGACTGATCTGTGCTGTAGTTCAATAATAGATTTTTTTTATTTAATATACATATTTATCACTGCCAAAGAAAGAAAAGTGTATCCTGTTCATACCTGTTCAAATATCTCTTAAAAGAACTAAATATTGATAAGGAAAAGAAGATGTATAATAATATTTTGGAAAATATGCAAGTATATTCTGTATAACTCAAGTTTGGGGGTAGTTCTGTGGTATGAAAAAGAAATGTGAACAGTGCATATAAGATAGTGTTACACAGTTATCGAGCTGAGCTTCTGAGCATTGAAGTATTTCCCTTGGAGATGAGAAAAAGTTGATTTTATTATCTTTTTTTTTCCCCGCCCCCCCCAGCAGCAGTGTATTTGTGGGAGTGATCCTCAAAAGGCCAAGAGCTGTTTGTTTGTTTACTATCATGATTAACACAGACTTTGTTCATTAACAAGGCTTTCACAGTTTATCAGCATTAACTCCAGCATACCCAAGGCAATTCAGTTAGCTGGTCTTTGGGAAGTTGTCTAATCTACCTTTGAATTCAGTGCCACTTCAGAATGATGTGTTTTCCAACATGCATAGCTCCAAATCTCTGCCCTTATGCACTGTTCAGGTGGTCTACAGATTCAGTGACGCCCACCAACAGCTCATCAGCTACTCCAGAGCATGCAATTAATCTAGCCTGCAGGTTTTTTGCTGTCAAGAAATGTGAGTTTGGCTATGGGCTATATTAATTGTTCTGGCAGCAGTAGGAGCCTGCTTCTGCCTTTCCTGTACCACTCTGTTGTGAGACACGGTTCACATCCATGATTTGATCAGAGAGCAGAATCATCCTACAGGGAAGAAGTGTCTGGAGTTGACCTGGTGGTAAATGAACAATATATTTAGCCCAAGGACATCTCCCTTTTTTCTCATACACCTTGAATTGTTAAGAACAGAACTAATCTCTTGGGTACCTTGTTCCATGCAGGCAAATATTTGATCTCCAGCAGTGGCATTTTAGACTAATATTGTTTAGGGAGATTGTGTAAGCCTGGTCACTTTTGGTTATCCATTCTCCTCATAGTCTTCTTGCGTCCACACTTGATACATCAGGGATTTTAGATACATCTCTGCCTATTCCCTTTACTGTGTGTTTTGGTAGTGCAGGATTATACAAATAACAGTTCTGTGTTCAGATGGATATGTTGCCTTTGATCTTGAAAATGTTCATTGTATATCCCCTTCAGCCTTTTCCTTTCCAGATGGAAGAGATCTAGCCTTTCAGCCGTCCCTTGTAAAAGCAACTGTGTTCCATCCCCTCGGATCACTTTAGTTGCTCATCTCCCACCACTGTATCCTCTTGAAATAGAGGCCAAAACTGTGCCCAGTACTCACAGTATGGTGTAGCCTGGTAAATAGCTTTTGCCATTACCGATAGGCAATATGCCTTGCAGGGACCTGCCAGTGCAGGTTCTTGGGACTTCTCCGGGCCTGAGCCACTTTTGGCTTGTTCTTAACAGTTGTCTGGTGGGCAAGTGAGTATTCCTTGACCTAGTGTACTTTTGAGATGAGCATTTCTGGTAAAGGCTTGAGATTGGATACTCACTGCCTAGCAACCAGTAGTCCTCTGTGGCACATGGGCCTACAGGGAAGGTATTGTGCTACTGCAGACTAACAAACTCAACCCCAAAAAACCCAAACCAAATAAAAAAACCTAATCCCAACCATCTATGGGAAATGCACTAATATGTAGTCCAGCTGTTTTCATTTTTCATCTTCTCTGAGATAGTGTTCTTAAATGAAGATAGGATAACCTCAAAGCAGTAAGAAACTAGCAGTCTTTGAGCTACGGACAGACACTGTGGAATGCAGTACAAACATCTTTAATGATTTTTTAATTATTTGCTTAATAAGTATTTAATCATTAAACAATTTTAAATATAAATTATATTACTTAAGCTTTAAAGGTGTTTTTAGTGTATTTGTTTTCAGGTCATTGATTTTTTTATATTCCCCCCCCCTCCCCAGCCTTGCTAAAGACTGTTTCTGGGAACAGCACACAATGCATTAATAATTGACTGTGACACGTTCTTACAGAGAACTTTCCTGCTTACTACTTGTTGCTGCACCAACTCTTCTGGCCAGTGTAGGTAAAATAGAGCCCATTCTGTTGCCCTTAGGATACAGCCGAAAATAACTACACAAGTGAAATATTTATCAAGGTACTCAATGCTCTGAATTTGAAAGCTTGTTGATTAGGCTCGGAGCTAACATTTATTTAAGATATACTAAAATAAAAGCTCTGCCCAGCAAACCATACCACAAACCCTGAGAACAAAACACCCCAGACTTGCAGTTTAAAAAGGTCTATGAAAGATACAGGTGATGAAGGGAACTGTGCTTAAACTAGTTACACTGAGGTTATGTCAGAAATCGACTTGCTGACAAAGCGGCAGCTAGGCCTTCAGTCTTTGCGCACCTCAGTTTGCATCAGATGCAATTCAGAAGCCTTTCTAAGGAATTCACATTGTAAGGCAGCATTTCCCTTCTGCTGCTGTCATCAGAGGATGGCTTTTAGAGACTGTGCTTCAAGATTCTCACAAGATTCTAGATTTCCTTTCTTCACAGAGGATATTAATTCTTACAGGTGATTTTCCACTTCAAAGTGTTTTTCTGAGTCTGGATGGAATCAGTGTTTTATCCTGAAGTACAATCTCCCCTGCCCAGGAGAGCACCTGACTGTTCTTACTTAAACTAAGGCTGACTTCATGTCTTTAGATACGTAGATACCACTTTCATAACTTCAGGCAATGCCTTGTTCAACATGACTTAAAATGGTTCACCTGCTTTCTGTTGATTCAGATGAGAATGAGTATTTAATTGAAGCTGAGATTTTCATAAATTATTTTTATTGAAAATTATGATTAAAAATCTAAATAGACTAAATGCATGTAGCTCATTACTGGCTCTTCATCGAGATAAGTCACAAGGGATGGTTAACAAATTTAAGATGCTTGATTTCCAACTGCTTTTTACTAAGCATGTCGTAATACCTGTGTCTTTAAACAGTGTAACAGCATGACTCAGCAGCATGCAGAAGGAATAAATACAGCTATTATTATTAAAAACTTTTTGTTTACAGCTTTGTAGAATGACTCTTCTGGATAGCTTTCATGTGGTTTTTCAGTGCGACAGACACTAAATGTGTTTACTAGCCATTGTAAGCTTATTTGGGAACTTCAATTGTGGGCAAACAGCCTGGTTGGGTATGTCATCTTTCTCTGCTGGTGATAGCAACTGAAATTTGAAGTGGGAAGTGTTTGTAAGTAGATCAGAGCCAAAAATGAGTAAACTGGTGCTGTGGCAGCTTGAAGAGTAGAAGTTGTGTAGTAAGGACTGTGTTCTAGGGAAGCAACCAGCTTGTTGCATTAGTGCTGCAAGTCCCCTGGCCCTGCGAGGGCAGAGCAGAACGGATGAAGGCAGTACCATGTTGCAGAGTTTGAAGTGAGCTAGAGGACCATAGTCTGGTTTTCCAGGCTTTCAAGAGAGTGGCTTGATGAGTTTTCTCAGAAACCAGCATGAATTCTGTAAGGGAGGAATCTGGGAATTCTATTTGCACTGATTTTGTGTGGGTTCATAAACACCAATCTTCCCTTTGTGAAGTAAGCCTTTAACAGTAGCGGATGTTCACAGTTGTTTCAGGAGTTACAAGTAAGCTCTTGACTGTGCACCTGAAAACAGGAAGCTTTCTCCTGTTTCTCGGTGAGAGATGTGAAGAGAGCAAATGATAGGCAGGGTTGTTATGAAATTGCTTTGAATCTTTCAGAAAACACTCTATGGTATCACTTAAGAATGCTTGAATGCTAAATAACAACTTTTTAATGATTGGATAGTGAAAAGCATATTTGTAGTACTGTTCTTTATGTATTACTACCTTTGCAATAGTTGAAAAGGATGGTCTGTGGAGCTCACAGAGGTAGACGGAATCCAGAACAGATTAATAGAAAATATGTGGTGAAGAGCAGAAATTACAGGCAAATTAGAGACATCAGATTCATTAACTCTTTAATACTGATGTAATAAACGTGTTTCTTTAATAGGAATT
>NW_009638254.1:0-8018 GCF_000690535.1 Cariama cristata | reverse complement strand
TCCTCTCCGCCCAGCTCTCCAGCCTGTCCGGGTCTCGCTGAACGGCAGCGCAGCCTTCCAGGCTATCAGCCACTCCTCCCAGTTGTGTATCATCAGCAACTTGCGGAGGGTACACTCCATCCCTGCATCCAGGTCGCTGATGAATAGGTTAAACAGGACTGGGAGGGGTAGCACAGGATGAGAAGAAAACATTTCGGAGTTCTGATCCCAAAGAAGACAACGTAGCTTTGCACAATTCTCCCTGAAACGCCTATTAACTGAGCTCTCAGTGTGCGTGTGTTTATAGAACACCAGTGGAAAACAGAAAATCAACTCTGCTAAATATAAACTTGTACTAGATTATATTAAAACTCTGCCAACTATAATTACCATAATCAAAAGTGGAAATACATGTATTTATGTCCTTACCACATTTCATATTTGCCTTGACTTTTCCGGAGCCTTGAAGATTTAAGTCAACAGTTCACAAAGTAAATACGCAGAGTAAATAAACAAACATTGCCCCCTCTATATTGTTACATTGTTAACAATTTTAATTATAAAAGCTTTCAGAAAACAAAGCACCCCTGCCTGCAGATTCAGAACAATGACTCAGAAAATAAAAAGCAAAAAACAGTTTCTCCAACATGATGAAAATATCTGAGCAAACCTAATTCTTATGCACGCAGTCCATAAAAAGAACATTATATTTCAGTATCAAAAAGCCAGTAAAACAAACAAACAAAAAAATCTAATAAAGAGCTTTCATTTTCAAATGATATTAAAAATAAACCATCCACAAAAATTAAAATTTAGCCTTTGAAATGGGACTTGAACTCTTTATGCATACTCTGCCCTGCTGACCCTTGCTAAAGGTTGTAGAGTCAATATGAAATACTCACAATGGAGAGAGGATGATGGATTTTCTGCCAAATAACCCTAAGCAAAAGTAACACTGTTAGCTAGGGAGCCTGCTTTTATTTCCTTTGCCAAGTGATGAATTAAGAGCACTTCCTAGCATATAAGATGTTTGCATTTTTTTAACCTCTCATTCTTTTCTTCTTATAAATAAAAGCAATACAACCAGTAGGTAACAAAAGAACAAAAGGAACTGCTTATTTGCTTCTTATGAGCTGGGAGTTTTAAAACTAGGTAAGATTGCTAACATGGGGAGGGAAGGGAAAATAAATAGGACAGAAGTTGCAACGTCATCAGTTTCTCCTCCGTAGAATGGTATTTTATTTATCAGGAACTGGGCAGTGCCTCTGCTTTCTGAATGAATGACAGATCCTTCCTATCTATTTTTACCTCTGGATAACTGTCCTGAGACCGAGAATAATGGATAGCCCTTAACAGTTGTACACACCATTCTTTGAGTTTATGAATGTCATTGACAGAGGAAAGAGTTGTGCTAAGCTCTAACACGTTGCAGGAGAGGTCAGCATACAGGACACTAAAATACCAGGTCAGCTTGTCAGTGAATTCCTGATGCATGTTTAAGTACTGGCAGCTGCCATGGCTCTACAAAAGCCCTGTTACCCTAAAGTTCCTATTACTGTAGTGTTTGGCATCTCCCCACTTGCTATGGCGAGACTGTTCTTGCCCCCAAGAAAGTTTATAAACTGAATAAACAAATTCGGAAGAATGGGATTACATATGCAGGCAGGGAGGCTGCAATTACTTGCTTAAGTCCACGAAGCTAGTCAGGGATGGAGGTGGTAACAAGATGTACGGCCCCTGAGACGCACTGCAGTGCCTCAGCCACGAGACAGAGCAGGAGTCCTCAATTGGAGAACATGGGCTCTGGTGAGAAGCGATGGACTCAGCAGCTTTGTCTCCTTGTCTTTTCTTGGGCAAGAAATAGGAGAAAGGACAGGTCTCCTCAAGACACCGGCTCCACAGGAGCCAGCCAGCTCTAGTTACCAGCCAGCACGAACATTCCTGCCACCCTTCCTGCCTCCCCATCATCATCACAGCAAATCCCCCAGGCATACAATCCCGACCAAACGCTATCTCACTACATCTCTCTTCTACGCTGAAAACCCCTATGAAGAGAAGAAAGCACGGCACTCTCAAATCAGCTGTGCACGTCCAGTTCTCCGCCTGCTTCCGACCCAGCCAGCTCAGCTACGGCGAGCCGCTGCATTCAGCACACGGCCGACGCATACGTGTGCCGCTTCACAGCTCGTGGTCCAACAGAAAACCGTTTAATTCCTTTGCCAGTGAGGTACAGAGCAGCATCCAACCACCAGTAAAGTTTCAAAAAACCCTTGAAAACAACCACGCAAGGCCACGCTGTCTCTTCGTTATTTTCTATCATGTCATCGTTATGTTTTAAATTGCATTCCTCACACTGAAATCACTTCACCCATGAATTCAAACTCCTCTAAGTGTACCGATTAAAATGCCTGCTCTCTCACATGACATCTGGCCTGAAAACCGTGGTAACTCCTGGCCACCAGGAGGAAAGGCAGTGAAATATATAGCTTTGTTATCCTGCAGGGCGGACTTTTTGAGCAGAAGATATGTGACTATTAATTACACAAGCTCTAAAAGAAAGGAAAAGACAGACAGAGTTGCTACACTGGAGAATGAGCGTTAGCGCCTGCAAAGGAAATTAAAACAAATTGCAATGGTGTTCAGCCACACAAATTAAAAAGTAGAAGCTAATAAAGTGAGGTCACCATCATATATTAAAGACGGAATTAAAAAAACAAAACACACAAGAGCTGAATGCATTAATCTTAACAAAGAGCGAATCAGGAATTTAAAAATCCTGGAAGAAAAAAAACAAACCATAAAGCTTGTATCAGCATTTTAAATAAGTTCCTTTTCTCTTGGTGCCTTGTACCTGAAAAGTATCAAAACCTGTATTTAAGTAATGTAAGAGGAGTGAAGGGGCAAATCTCAGTGATTATAGGCTTAATGGCTTCCAAACAGATTTTAAAGAAAAGAATAATTTTTTGAAAATTGAAATAAGTAAGAAATATAACCTTTGTCTACCAGACGCAGGCTATGCCAGATACAAACCTTTCTCTAGTAATGAAAATGTGACAACATCTCATCAATGTGGCCTTCAGGAAAAAAAAAAAAGCCAAACAACTGCTACAGCAATACACAGGAATGTGTCAGCAAGGTTAGAAGAAAATGATGCTGACATGATTAAGGGAGAGGAGAACAGGCAGCCGTGGCAGGAGAACTGCAGGACAGGAGAGTGGACCAGCCCAAGGGCTCTCATTTACGATTTGTTAAACCACCTCAGCAGCAAGACTGAGGAACACTGACGGAGTTTACTGGCGATGCCAAAGTTTGAAAGCATTGCCAACATGGAGAGGAACTAGGATATCACACAGGAAAAAGCTGCTGCGGTGTTCAGGAAGAACCGAAGAGAAACAGAACGAAAGTTATTAGTAAACAGTCATTGCCATTGGAGATTAATGACAAAAATCTGACCTACAACTTGGGAGCTTCATATCTGCACACATCAGAGAAGAGTCTGGGAGCCTAGCGGTATTAAGTCAATCACAGAAGGAGTGATTTTTTTTGGGGGGGGGAAGGTGACTGATCTGAGGACAAAGGTAAGAGTGACTTTGCAGAGCTCTGTTCATGTACCTATGTTGAAGAAAGCGAATACTGTAACAGAAGCAGAAACTAAAAAAGCAGATAGGCTCTGTTATAGGAATGGCAAGCCTAACACTAATTATAAAAGATGAGAAAAGCTGTGCTTGTTTAGTTAGGCAGTATAAAAATGATCACCTGAGAAAGAGAAGAATAAGCTGGAACACATATCACAGAACAAGAGGAAATGAGTCCAAACTGGCCATGGAAACCTGGCTAGCTTACTAGAGGTAGTAGCAAGAGTTAAAAATCCTAGCTAGTTTCAAACTGGAGTTCAGTCAGTTTATGAAGGAGACCATCTGATATGCTTGTCAGATAAAGCAGGGAACTCAGCTAAATGGCTGATGATTTATAATCACATGTTCTTTTATTCCTGTAAATTGCTCCTCATCATTTTGGATATCAACAGCAAATCTGGGAACGTACATTTACAAATAAGTTTTGTAGTGAGGGAATGCCAAGTGAATTTCTAACACTCTCTATATTTATTTTTTCTTTAAAGGGAAGAAGGTAAAATCTCACTATAAGACAGTCCATAATTTGGGAGCTTTTCTCCTCAAAATAGCATCATCTCTCCTTATCGGGCAAAACACCACTTTTTTTATGACAAGTGTAATATTAGTTAGACATAATTCAATAGTTCACGATCATTGCCTACTTTCAGTTTTGAGTTTAGCTTTGCATAATTTACAAGCTCTCAAATTAATTCAACTCTGAAATACAGTGACATATGATACCAAAGTCAATGCTAGGATGCTTCCCGGCGCACAAAAACATTCAGAACAGCTCTCTTCTACCCAATCTTCATTCTGAAAAGCTTTATTTTCAATGTATCCTAAAGATCAGAACTGTCAGAAGAAAGAGTTTCAAGAAATCTGCAGTGAAAACGTGGAATCACGCAGAACTTTCTCAAGGACTCTGAACATACAAAGATATAAGAAAAGTTTTGATTCTTATTTGGCATAATAAATCATAAATTATTTCAAGACTGTTTTAAGCATTTTCCGCAACAGAAAGTCATTTAAATCATTGTCACCTGACTGTCAGCGGCAGCAATCCACAAGCAAGGGACACATGATCTGCACCCAGGTTATTTGTGACAAGGCAAGAAGTAAGCTCAGCTTTCAGGAACTTTGACTTCCTACATCTTGTCTCTGAAGATTTTCCAGCCTACTGGTAAGAAAATTTGCTACGATTTTGAAAGCAAAAGGGAACAGGAGGTGACTTTTTGTTTCTACTTTACAACACATGAAAGAACTGGAATTTACTTTCGCCTCTGCAAATGTGAAGAAAGAAATAAAAAGGGCACCTGGGATGCGAATGGCATCAGCGTTCACGAGCGAACGGCAAAGATCCACAGGTCTTCTAGCAGTAATGGTACCTTATTTTGCAGCTTGCGGTACCCCTTGGCCTTGTACTACTAGACGAAGATTTCCGGAGCCTTGCATCAGCACTGACCAAGGCAGTATCGTCCGCCTTCCCCCCAGCCTGCTGCCACGGTCGCACCAAACAGAGCAGCTTGGGCAGCCGCACTATGAACGGGGTCAGAGAAAACACGGTGAAGTTCTGAACGCCCCTCATCTGGTTTGTAGCACACACCTACACTGATAACGCTGTCAACCACCTTGTACCATGAAACCTTAGCCTTGCTTTAACACTTCAGCAAGAAATAGCACATTAGTTCAAAGAGCAAAATATTGGAATGTAATCGCATTACATTTTGTTTCTTGTGAAAATAAGGAGTGGGGAAGTCAGAGATGAAATAACACAAGCTAGAAAGATGCTGGGCAGAATCTTAAAAATTAAAGCGCTCTGGAGGGTCACCACATGGAACCTCCTTCTAGTGGTATCAAGCAACAAAAAAATTTAAAAATAAATCCTTGAACTCAACATTTAAATGTAATAATATCACATGTACTACTAGTGCCAAAAGAAGTTTAGCCAAAGTATTTGGGCTCTATTTCCTTTTTTGGAAAAAGACCACTACTAAGAAAACAGTCTGAAGTGTCTTATGACATTAAAAAAAAATAAAATCTACTGACAATTATTGACTTGGTGTATTAAACACATACAATTCTTACAAGGCGGTTTATAAACTTGTTATACAATGTCTGCTCCGAAAGCATGTAAAACTGATACCCTTTGAAATACAACTTTGTATGTACTGAACAGATAGTTAGAGCAGCTAGCATCACTAGTTTATTCTAACAGGAGTACCAGCACAATAAAAGAGTCAATTACTTAGCTTATAAAAATTTACTGCTTCTACTTGAGTTTATACCATTAAAAACGAGTGACAAATTCTTTCCGATTACACCAAGTGCACCAACTAAAGAAAGAAACAGAAAGTAAACCTTTCTTTATAAAGGCACCAAAAGATTGCAATAGGCCTCCTCTGGTCACCTGGAAAGACAAAGTCACACTCGACCTCGTCTAGTGCAGCGTGCTCTCAGTATTGAACGGGACATGCTGAGTAGGAACAGGAAAGAAAGCAACCACCAAACACATAGTCCAAGCCTGAAAAACAAGTTTCAGAAAGACTTTGGTTTAGGATTCCAAAAATATATTCACGCTTTGCTTGTCTTCTGATTTACAACAACCCCTCTTCTCAGCAGAAACGCCTGCAAGGGATTAAGAGATGGATGGGGCAATCTGCTGAGTTGTTTATTGTGAT
Organism: Cariama cristata; assembly: GCF_000690535.1. NCBI lineage: Eukaryota > Metazoa > Chordata > Aves > Cariamiformes > Cariamidae > Cariama > Cariama cristata. The sequence goes on along the minus strand of NW_009638254.1, from coordinate 1,747 downwards.
GATTTCTGACACCCTGACAAATACACCTCAGGAAAGCTCATTCCTCTTCCTCTTTCATCCTTCAGGCCTTCAAAACACCTCTTGGGCAGCCTGTATTCACTGACTAAAAACCCTAATAGTTCATCCTTTCTATTCAGCCCAACAGAGTACCAAGAAACAATCTGACCGATGCAGAAAAAGAACCTGGAGTTTTAGAAGGTAAGTACTTTGTTGCTTTAAGCCAACACAGGAGGAGGAATGGGCAGCAGAGGGATGCGAGGTAAAAAGCCCTGATGACGTTAACTGCGTTAAGCATCAGAAACGATTACCCCTTCCTGAGCTGAGCACCAGACTCATGACAAGGAGTGAGCAGCTGCACTCTGGGCTGATAAAGTTACCAAAATTTCCCTGTTCTTTTTTTGGTTGATTGTTATCTCCTTTCCCTTCTTAGCAAGGCTGCCTGCATACATGCCCACAGGAGTAAAAAAGGATTGCAAAACACCAAGAATCTATCACAAAAAAGAAAACTGCTGGGTGAGCAGGATGGCAATACTACTGTGATAAAGGCACATCTTCCTGTGCTTTGCCAGCCGCCTGTCAGGAGGCACCTGTCACCTCTCGCCTTTCGAGTAACTAGCAAGTCTTTCTAGGACAAGGACTTTATTTTTTGTTCTGCATACATACAGTGCTTATGACTGGGACTCTTAACTGGCAGCAGTTACAGTGTGGTTGAACCCATAGACTATTTCCCGAATCCTTGAGGCAGGGGTGTGTGTGTATATAAGAACACCCAAAACTCTGTTTTGTGAAATGTTTCCTTCCTATACCACAGCATCTTACGTGGCAAAATATTATCAAGGGCACTTGCCTCCTTAAATTCTCTAATCTTTGGAGTTCAAATCAAGCGTTTTACACATACACCATACATCACTTTGGTCCAGACATGGGACTTCTGCTGTCAGAGAAACAAATACAATTCTTTGTTCACTTAAGGCAATCACTCTAACCTAGACATCCAGAAACCTGGTTAACATTCTTGTTTGCAAAAACTGTCATGACGCTTCTGAAATAATTAAAATCTTCCTCAAAGTAACGGTGGGAAACTATAGAGGAAAGAAGGATGAGGCACAGACGTCACTTTAGAAGAGGACTTTCAGCAAACCAAAATACAATCCCCTAACCAATGAAATTAGAACACAGGCACAAGGAGAAATTTGTTCAAAATTAAAGCTTTACAGAAGTGGCTAACCTATCCTCAGAGCTGCCAGTAAAAACTTCAGCTGCAATTTATACTAGATGAGGTCTTCAGTGTTAACCAGCTTCTGTGGATCAGCCATGAGTTTGACGTTCCTACATCAGAGGACAGCGATGAAGAACAAAAGGGGAATGAAAGAGGTTAACACCACAAAACAAAACAACCCAAAAGAAGTAATTGTTTAAATACAGATAAAGATTTATTTCCCCATTCAGTCATAGCACAGGACTCAGCCTAAACACCAAGCTCCTTTCCCCACCACTGCTGAGATGTCAGCAGTCCTTGCTGTTTAACCATTACGGTGACCCAAGAGCAAGTGATGTAGAATCAGTTAAGCAGGCCAGTTTAGGCAACTTTTCATACAAAAGGAAAATAAAAAGTCAGAAACAGACTTCAGGCTGCTGCCAGCTGGGCTAAAGAGATGCACGAGAGACCGCAAAGCTCCGATAGCAACTGTGAAGGTTGGTACATTCAATGTACCACAGCATCGCACTTCCCGGGCCACGGGCACGG
>NW_009638253.1:0-14121 GCF_000690535.1 Cariama cristata | reverse complement strand
TATATAATAATATAATAAGAGTGTTTAATAAAAATCTTGGTAAAGAAATTACCCCATAACCCACAAAAGTAAGAGATACAGGTTAACAATCCGTATTTCTGGAAATGGAAGAGCATGGACGATGCAGGCTAAGATGGGTGATAAAATTTCCAGTGCCCATATTAGTTCAAATTTCTCCTGTGGCCTTGGGGTGTCACTTTGCCAGCCTGTGCTGTCCTTTCCCTATATTCACCAAAATGGGGATAGCAGCATGTCACAGAGTCACCGTGAGGCTAAAGCGTTTCAGATCCTGTGATAACAATAGTTGTATTTTAAATAGACTGGCAACAGGTGTTTGTCATGAAAGTGTTGCGCCTTGAATTCTTATAGGGGACAGACATATGTTTTATATACAGTACATAAAGTGTGTGTCACATTTCATATAGCAACACTGAAGACTGCAGTATATTAAAGCTCTTTTCATATAATGAGTTACTCTATGATCTCATATAAATTCAATCTGTGAAACATTTGCAATGACTATACTGTTTGTAAAAGTACTTCTACCATATGAATTGCAGTGTGTTCTCCCCAGCAAATACCATGCAGCATCCTATTCACATCATGGCACATAAACATATTAATAAACAGAAAATCCTAGTAGTGGAAACCTAGAATTAATTTAATACGGGTTGTGAGAGCCTGAGCAGTTAAATAACCCTGAATATTTATATAATTCACAAATTAGAATGGGCTACTAGCTCACTCCTGAAAAACGTAAATGGAAAAGGGGAAAACCTTTAATTTCCCTTAATTAAGGGAAAGTAAAGGAATTTAATTACTGCACTTGATCATTAAAACTTTAAATAAAAATGAGGTAATGGCCAAATTTTTCTGTGTTCATACAAAGTAACTCTTGACTTGGCCAGGCATTTCACGGATTGCATCAGTTTATGTGAACGTTAAAGTCTAGCTCATCTAACCTAGCTTTTGGTGTTTATACCTTTCATAGTCACCAGAGAGAAACAGATCTTCTGGGCATGACTCACAGTATTTTAGATGCCAGTTTTAGAGTGGAAAGAGTCCTGCCTAGTTCTGAACACTGACTATAACGTGAGGTGAGACGCCCACCTCAGAGGCAGATGTACGCGGTGGTATGATGCCCATATTTACAGCAGGATTCACCTGCCTGAACATAGGCATGCAGTGTTGTTTTAGGCACTGTTGGGTGTCTCAGCTATCTCCTGCTATTCCAGCAAGATGTGGGTTTCCCAGCTGGCCCATGTCATGTCTTCTGTTTCCATGCATGTATCTTGGATAAACCATGTCATCTGACACAGAACTCCGTACTTGTATTTAGGCAACTAAACGGCCTTCAAAGGTCCGTGGCATTACCATCCAAGGGGCATATAAAATACAAACAAAAAGCATAGGAGAAATTGTGGGGGAAGGAAGAAGAAGGGAGAAAATGAACTTGAACTTCAAAAGTACCATATGCACTAAGCGTTTGCAAAAGGGTTTCCTGTATACTTAAAAGCCACAGTGATTTAACATGTCCTACATCTGGAAGTCCAAATCTATATGCTGATTAACTTGGACTACAGTTTGAGCTCTTTAAATGAAAAAGCAGGTGTTTATCAAAAATGTGGGAATGTTCTTAAAACCTGGTTGTAAACTTTGACCACTCACAGAAAGAATAAACGATTGTTAATGTTTTACAGAAAAAGAAAGGTAAAGCAAGGATATTTTAAACTGAAACACATGGCAATATCGCTCTTTGCCTAAAGGAGTAATTATTACAGAAAAATTGTTATGACTGCATTTTCCTACACTGAATATGAAGGTTCATCTCTTAACAAAGGGGTGTGATGAAGTTACATTTGAAATTGTCTTAGTATGGGAAAAAGATCTCTGTAAGCATGTAGATCTGTATACTGTGAACATGATTTTTGGAGAGGTTGATTTTTGCAGGGGGAAGGAGGCTGCATAGTGAAAACACTAGCATATGCACTTTGTGAAACAAGATAAAGGCTATCTTCATACTACTTTCTTATTAGAGAGTAAGGTGCATGGCGGGTGAAGCAAAAAATTTAAAGGATTTTTCTTATCAAGGCCTTTCGATTGTTGCTTCTTCATTTAGTCACATGGGCATAGAGCATTAAAAACACTGATCTTCCATGGTAATGAAACATATCCCAGTGGCTTTGCACAGTTTACCTTCAGGCATTTGAACAACCTTCAGAAGTCACCTCACTCTCTCCAGTGATTAAACAGGAATGTATGCTTCAACATAAAGTACTTTGAATCATGTGTAAGGTAGACATCTAAAACCATCTTCTCACAAGTGGCCTGAACCATTATATACCTTCTTTCCATCTTGACATGCCCTGGGTTCATGGTCACCAATGGTCTTTTCCTTCATTGATTTATTCAGTCTCTTTGTGGTTGTATTTGATTCTGGTTCCTACAACATCCTGTGGCAAGAAGTTTCACTTTTCTTATTAAATATCGTGTAAAGTAAGTAACTGTTTTGCTCCTAAGATTTTGACTTTGGCAAAATGGAGGTGTGTTAAAACTAGCCTACAGCCCTCCTTGCATAACATTAACTGTGCATGACAGTGCTTTTTTACCCTTACAGATAGGTATCCCATTTGAGAAGGTATCTGCATGAATTGTCTTCAAGACTTAAAAATTAAATTACATCATTTTTCTGTTGCTTCTTCAGAACTCTTAAAATGAGCCGTTAAAGGCACAGTGATTTTTTTCTAAAATCTCCAAGAATTGTACAATATTGGAACAAGGCTGAAGTAACCTATTTTTCACTGGCTACAGCCAAATTGCATGAAACGTAAGCCCGCTGAGTTGCAGACAGTCATCTTATTGCAAGGGTGTACAGTGCCTACCACATGGGAGACGTAACTCCTGGCTCTTCCTCTGTGGCTTTTTTATTCTCCCTGAGCAAATACGTTCTTGTCAGCACTGCATCTATGGTTTGGCTGGCTGCAATAGGGTGGCTTCTGTATTCTTTCATTGGTTGGCCATTTGTGTTGGAATTAGCATTTGTCTAGTCATCTGAGACAGTGTCAACATCTGGAAAACTTTAGTACATTGGGGACATTGAGTTTGTACTTTTTCCTGTGCTTGTAACATTGCCTATATCCCTTACTGTGAACTATTTTTGTTGCATTTTTAACATGAATTTATCGAATGTGCTGGTAGATTGGTAATTATTCTATTTTATCATTTTAGATATCCATATGTACAACATTATTGTAAGGAACATGCTTTCCAAGAGTTTATTTCACCTACTGTTTCAATTATGGCTATGAAATAATTCTCAAAATAGATAGTTACAAACATTGTGGTTGTTTGGCAGGAAGTTTTTTGTGGCTGAGTACAAGAAGCGGGAAAGCTGCAATACTTCATTCAAAAAGCATGTTCAGATCTAAGATGCCTATTTGACAGAGGGCATTTTCTGGAATGAATCTCTGTCATGCATCTCATGAGCATTTTCTACAAATGTCCCAGGTGGAATTTTGCATCACTGAGTATTTTATGCCACATGAATCTTTCCTTCTTCCATTCTTACTGTTCCGTTGTCCACACCATTGTTTTTTTAGGTTTTTACAGGTTGATTTAATAAGTTATGTACAAACGCTGTTTAATTTTTTTCATGGGTAATGAGCTCAGTTTCTTAGCTCTTTTTTAGGTGAATTTAAATATTAAGTATTTAGAAACCTTTAGCATAGCTGATCCTTCATGCTTAGAGCATTAGAAAATCTGTTGGCAAATTTTATGTTTGTACAGTATGTCATACAGAATGAGTCACTTACCATCTCTATGCTATAGCTGTCTCTCCTATCAAACTAGGGACAATAATCCCTACCGATCTCATAGGGATAGGGTCACTTATGTAATATGTTGTACAGCTCTCTAAATATATAAAATATAATATGCGATTGTCAGTCATTACTAGTAGAGGCCCATTGCTTCAAAGTAGGTCACTTTTCAGATTGTGTCTTTCAAAAATGTGAGTTCATTGACATTAAAAATTTATGTCTCTCAACTTAATTGCATATAGCACTGAATTCTTATTAAAGAGAGCTAAATTGTCTTAAACTATGAGGAACTTTGGTTTTGAAAGTGGCAAGTGAATTTAACTAATGACCTGACAGACAAATAAAGGAGACTGCAAAAACTTTGATGCATTACTCCTGTTCAAATTGCATTTAAACCTCATGTTTTTGTCAGTCTTCAGAGAAATGCACCTGAATCTTTCATAAAAGGCTCTGTAGGCTCAGAATACTGCCATCATATGCTAAAATCCTTCTTCAAGGAAAAAGTCTTTTTTTAAAATCAAGGAGCTGAATAATAAGGAATGTAAGAGTCCATAAACCCTTTTTTTCACTGTTTTTTTCCAGTTCATTCTAGCTCCAGGCCTCAAACAACACAGTTTTAGTCATTTGCAACTGTCTATGATTCATAACACTTGTTTTTAATCAAGAGAAATTCTGCTTTGATTAAGAGTTTTGAGTATAATGTGAGCGTAGGCATGAAGCACTCCCACAGTTCCTCAGGAAGCTGCCCCACCACGCTGGCTGGCTGGAGGCATCGCAGTTACCGTCACGTACAGCAATGCGTGGTCATCACAGGAATGGAACTCGCTCATGACCTGCTGAGTGGAAATCTCTCTGCATTTCCCTGCATCCAAAGAAACATAAACAAAACAAACTTTTGGATGTGCTGTTTGCAAAAAAATTCCTTCCACAAAGCTCTACGCAGATAATAAGGTCAGAGAGTCTTTACAAGCACTCCTTTCTTTTTTAATGCTGTCACGTGGCTGGCAGTAAAAAGGGACCCTCAAGATCACTACCTTCTCAAACCTGTACAGCTTTGGGCCGTTCCACGTTGTGGGACGTCAGTCTCGGGCCCTGTACAAGAGGCAGCAGGCCACAGCCTATGGCGGGTTGTAGGGTGTGCTGGGAAAGGAAGAGGACCGAGGGCACCCTCAGTCAGTTTGCAGACGACACCAAGCTGGGTGGGAGTGTTGATCTGCTGGAGGGTAGGAAGGCTCTGCAGAGAGATCTGGACAGGCTGGATCGATGGGCCAAGACCAACTGCATGAGGTTCAACAAGACCAAGTGCCGGGTCCTGCACTTGGGTCACAACAACCCCATGCAGCGCTACAGGCTTGGGGACGAGTGGCTGGTGAGGTGCCCAGCAGAGAAAGACCTGGGGGTGTTGGTTGACAGCCGGCTGAACATGAGCCAGCAGTGTGCCCAGGTGGCCAAGAAGGCCAACAGCATCCTGGCCTGTATCAGAAACAGTGTGGCCAGCAGGACTAGGGAGGTGATCATCCCTTTGTACTCTGTGCTGGTGAGGCTGCACCTCGAATACTGTGTTCAGTTTTAGGCCCCTCACTACAAGAAGGACATTGAGCTGCAGGAGCGTGTTCAGAGAAGGGCAACGAAGGTGGTGAAGGGTCTGGAGAAAAAGTCTTATGACTGAGGGAGCTGGGGTTGTTTGGTCTGGAGAAGAGGAGGCTGAGGGGAGACCTGATCGCTCCCTACAACTACCTGAAAGGAGGTTGTAGTGAGGCAGGGGTTGGTCTCTTCTCCCCAGTAATTAGCGGTAGGACGAGAGGAAGCGGTCTCAAGCTGCGCCAGGGGAGGTTCAGGCTGGACATTAGAAAGAACTTCTTCGCTGTTAGAGTCATTAAGCATTGGAACGGGCTCCCCAGGGAGGTGGTGGACTCACCATCCCTGGAGGTGTTCAAAAAATGTTTAGATGTGGCGCTTCGAGACATGGTTTAGTGGGTTTAGCGGGCATGGTGGTGTCAGGTATACGGTTGGACTTGATGATCTTTGAGGTCTCTTCCAACCATAATGATTCTATCATTCTATGAATCCCTCTCCCTACTGTTCCATGGAAAAAATGTTTTCTCTGCTGAATGATAATAGGTGACAGAATAAGAAGTCCAGATACCTTAAAGAAGCTAAATTCCAAAGAGGCAAAAAGAAAGGAATGGTTCAATGATGTGAAAAAGAAGCTTTTGGAGTCTGATTTTATATCAGGACTTCAGTAAAAGAGGAGATCTTGGGCTGAGGGAATAGGTGCCAATCTCAGATGAAGGAGTAGCGTAAGGCCACAGCTCAGAGTGGGCATCTAATGATCCTCTTACAGTTAAGTCACCATTTCAGAGGATAGAGAGAAGGTAGTACTGAGTAAATCTCTCTTGTCTGCTGCAGGCGTCTGTGCAGGTAACAAATGAGCAAATACAGCCACAGAATAGTTGAGAAATACCTTGCATGATACATGAGAACCCATCTGAGTAGGCACGGTGGGTTTGCGGTGGGCAGGGTGCCCACAGCTGACTGGGATGGGCTCTGTTTGTTAGGCAGTCCCCTGAAGAGAAAGTGCAGCAAATCCTACGCAAAGCTGCTTTGGAGAGCTCTCTTTCTGAGCCCTTATGTGAAGTCTGCAATTAGAGTGTCCCTTTATCAGAAAGGGGAGGAAAGAATTAAATGCAGATATATATAAATGCTTGTACTTGTAAGGAAACATACCGAGTAGTTACTGTATTCACGCAGTAATCAGATAAAGGGATGTACAGTAAAAAAGGGAAGAAATGAGGGAGGTGAAGAGGAGCTAATCTGGAGGGAAAACAAGAGTGAGAGAGAAGAATGGAAGACAATGAGAATCATGTATTGCGTTGACTAACCCTGTTTAAATCAGGCTGGTAGTTTTTTGGTCAAGCATGTAGATAAATCACTTTGGTTTTGCTGTTAGGTTTTTCTCCGAAATGCTGATCATTTACATGTTGCCTGAAGTTGAACGGAGCCACAGAGTGTAATGGGATAAATAGGGAGCCAGGCTTAAATACATTATTTAAGTACTTAAATAAAATCTCTGGCTTTCCTTGTAAACACGTTAATATCACTTTTCTGGGTTTTCTTCCTTAAATAAAGGAAGATATTTCACTCCTTGAATTTAAGCACCTAAGGTAGAACACATGACTTAATCAGGCATTCAAGTAGTTAATTGTTAACTATTTTTAAGAAATCATTACTAAGAGCTCTCTGTCTTAGCTGAATGAGTAGCTACCTTTGGTGGCTTAAAAACTGCCTGGAGAGTCTGCAGAGTGTATGTGCGTGTAAGAGGGTTAGAAAGAGGTAAGGAGAAGTACTCAAGGAAAAATATTCTGAATAAATATCCAAAACCCATGGTCAGGCCAAAATGCTGACACAGAAACAAACATTGCAAATATTTCTTAATGTAAAATGTTTAGTTTGAGTTCTGATCTAAAAAGGTTAAATTCTGTTTATAGCTGAGACTGCAATCCAGATAACTACATTGCCTTCAAAACCACTAGCACCATAAAGCAGAACTAAAATTCAGTGAGACACGTGGTACAATTTAACTTGGTGCACTTCAGAATGCAAAAAAAGAAAAAACACAATCCCAACTCTTGCCCAAACGCAAGCAAAATACTTTTAATATTTTGCAGTGATTTTTTTCCTAATACACTGAAAGGCAGTAATGCTTCATGACATTGCAGATTGACACAGACTGTTTTTATGCATTCCCTCCACTCCTAATCTTACTCTAAAAGAACAGAGTGAATTATCCCAGGAGCCAGGAACATTAAATCCCCAGGACATTGATGATTCCAAGAAGAGACTAAGAGCTGATCATAAAAATCAATGCTAATAGTCTGGTTTTCCTTTATTAACTGCTACTAGCAACAGAGCGTTGATTAGCATTCTCTCCTTCCCTCATTTCTGCATCGACCCATATATTAGTTGAGAATCAAGTAGGCAAACTGATGCTAAGCTTTTAAACTGCTTTGTGCTTTCTTTCTCCTTTTCCTGTATCCTAAGGGATCCTAGTCTCACACTGGACCCTTACAGAAACGAAACTCATTTTATTTCAGAAAAATCCCTATTAAATTTTAATTCTTATTACCACTGCAATCTCCCGTAGTGTCAGTGCAACTGATGCTGACGGCATCTCAACTGTCTTGCCCTGGCCCTGGAAGGGACTAATGGGGTGACGGTGGGACTCTGCTTTTCTGTCTTTGTCAAAGCGAGTGTCTAGGAGCTGCAGTGCTGAAATTTTGGTGCTGTCAGAAAGGAGCTTGTCACAAGCACCCCTCGGCTCCCACAGCTCTTTAAGCACACCCTGTCAAATCCGTATATACTTTCTCCCCATGTCAGCTCTGCCATGAGTCCTGTTGGTTAAAAGACATGTTGTTGCAGGGTTTTGCTGAAGAAACAGAATAACTAGGCATGAGTTGTCTCACTGATTTTTCTGGCTGGCAACTAATTTAAAATAGACAAGTATATTTTGTATGCTCTTTGCTTTCACCATCCTGCTTTCCTTTTGACTCTGCCTGGCAGTGTCTCTTACTTACACCTGAGTAATGGCTTTACTGAATGAAGGAGAAAAAGGGACATAGGAAGGGTGTGCTGCTGCCGTGTGACTTGGTAGCCACGCACAGTCCCTTGTCCCACCCGCAGGGCAACAATATTCTCCACTTCCATGTCATCCTAATGACAGCAGTCACCAGTGCTGTTTGCAGACTTTCCTTCCCAAAGCAGCTTGGCTCACTCTTCAGCAGCAGAGAACTCGTGCTTCTAGGCCATGTCAATACCTCAGTCTTGAGATGGCTGGAAAAAGGTCCTGTGCAAAGAGCAGACCCGTTCTAGAGAACAGGACCTCACTCCTCTTTCCCATCCCCAGTCATCAGGGTATTTGCCCCTGTCTTTTTGTTTCCTCACTTAATTTTGAGAGGGAGAACGTGTGGGTGATGGGGAGATTGTCTCACATGGAAGGAAGCTAAGTTCACTACCTCAGATTTAGAAGAAAGAGGAGGAAGAAGGAGATTTTACAAAACATGAAGCAGGCTGCCTTCAGTCACCCTTTGCCTTCCATCCCTTCCATGCCTCATCCCCCAGAACACAGTCCTGTTGTCTCCAGGTGCAGGGAACAAACTATTATTAGATGCTGCAGAGCACTGCCTGGGTCCTCTGTGTTTATCTTTAGTTGTCCTGTTATCTTTCCTGATTGCAGAAACACGACTCTGCTTCTTTCCTGGCTGCTTGTAAAGAATTTCGCAGGCTGTTACACTCAGGAGTGACTTCTACCATCCTGTCCTTCTTTCTGTAATCAAGGTGGAGTTTGGTTGCTCCAGCTCACTCCATGGATCATTAACAAAAATGGAGCTGCAGAATTTCTAATGTGACAGTGTTGAGCCTTCATAAGTATTCAGTCTGAAATACTGAAGGATGTTCTTTCTCTGGTGGTGAAGCCGCCTGTGTTACAGTTGTATGGGAAATTGCATGGTTACATCAGAGTTCTTGGGTGTTTTTCTTTACAATTTGCAAAAATAGTATAAAACCTGATACAATATCTATGAAAGTTTCTTTTTAAGACAATTGCAAAAAGTACTGGTATCTAAATATGCTCCAGTTTATTTAAAAATTGAAAACAATCCCATAGTTGCTGGGTTTTTGCCTTTGTCCTCCCCTTTTTTTTAGATTGCCTAAACATAAAGGTAACCCAATCCACAGAGTATTTTAATATTAATGTCAGCTGATTCTGAGTCTCAAAAAACCTAAGGCCAGCACTTTTGTTCACTGAATTAAAGAAAAAAAAGAAACAAACTCTGCAATTATAGGTCGTGTGCAATTACCTAGAAGGTCAGACAAAAAGCGATTGAGAGAAACTTGTAGGCAGTGTGCGTTGTTGGGGAAGGCATCTCACTTAATGGAGCCTCGCGGCACAAATGTGCGAGGCTGTTTGCGATAACCTTGGAGTGTTTGATAAGAAACGTAAGATGCTTTCGCTCTCAGCTACTTCTCCAGCTCTCCACCAGTTTACCATGGAGTTCAGTCCCCCTGCATAAAAGCTTTGAGAATTTTGCTATAAATTGCACCCTTTCAGAGGTTGCCTGCAGCCTACCTGTTTGTTCCCTCATGATTTGCAAGCTGCATAGCACAGAGGCCTCTGTCCCCTTTCCGTGTGTTCTTCCCTAACGCTCTCTGAAATAGCTTTCCTGACCGGCTAAAGGATTAAAGCTGAAGAAAACCAGAGACCACCAGCTTTGTCCCTGATGCTAACCAGAGGAATTCTCCAGTCATCGGCCAAGAAACATGAACTTCCAATGTCTAATATGTGCTGGGGTCTTATATATTGAGGGCTTAGAATTAGACCCCAGTAACAGGAGGCATTTTCTACTAATTTCAGTGGAGTTAATCCAGTATTATTTGAAGAGTTAATGGGCTCAAGTCTTTAGCATACTCCCTTGGAAATGATCTCTTTTGTTTGGTGGGATACCTCATGAGATGGGATACCAAGCCATGGAAGACATGAGAGGATGGTAGATCAGGGCTGTATGTGCATGGGATCTGTAGGCCATTCTGTATGTTTCCAAATGGTTGCCAAACAGAGCTATGTGAGGACAGAGCTTCCCTTTTCATGGGAAAAAAAAATTACTTTTCAATTACATATTTTTTTAAAAAACCAGCTTTAGTTCAGAACAGCACCTGTGAGAATCTGAACAATTTTCACTCTAATTTTTCTTATCAGGCTTAATTTCCATGATCCTTCATTTTCTTACTTCTCAGTAGAAAAGGAATTCCTTGCTGTGATGTGCTTTGAAGAAGGATGACCTCGACCCATTGAGGAGTAGAGGTTTACGAAGTGCTTAAATGCAATTCTCCAGAGACACCACTGCCATCTCAGATTTTTTACAGTCTTCAGTAACAGATACACTATTTTTAATACGAACTTTTAACAGACATAAGCAATCAACATTCTGCTTTTAAAAAAAAAGTATTAAAAATGTTGTTCAGCTTTATTTCTTGCGGAGTAATAGCTTCTTAAAGAAACTTTCACCTCCTATAGGAGCATTTTTGTCTCACTCTCCTACAAATTGTTCCTTCACATTGTCAGAATTACATGGCCACAGCGTAGCTGCATAATTCCTATATGATCCTTTGAGAGTAATAGGACTGGATTGCTCTGGGCAGTTGTTCACCCTGAGGAAGTGAGTGCTAGGTGGAATGAAGCAGAAGTGTCTATTTCTGGTGGCTCACATGGGAAAATGAAGTGAGTGCAAAGTTGACAAGACACCAGAGTGCGTCTGATTTGTCAAGAGACTGCTGCCATCAGGTAGCTTTCCCATCAGTCGGTCTTGCCTGCTCTTACAGCATTGCCATCTCATTAATTTTAATAGGGTCGCTTGCTTGACTGTGGGAGTCAGCACTGATTAAAATCGTTTCAGACTGTTGCTGATAAACTGGAGCCCAGCTGTAATCCTAATGAGAGGTCAAGAAAGGTTGTGAATCAGATCCTACTAGTTTTGGACAATTGGGCCAACAGTTGTCAGAAGAGGAGGGAGTGCAACTAATAAGCTGTTACAAGTGATGCAATAAACAAATTACAAGGAGGCAACAGAAATATCAAGTCCTATATATAAAGATCATAGTCAGAAGTACTAGTTATGAGACCTGAAGTACCAGTACTGGCCTTTATGTTGCAAGGTATTATTCCAACAAGACACGTCTTTCCCTCTTTGTCTCTTTTTATGATACAAGCTGTAGCACTAGGTAATTACACTTCAGGTAAACATCCCAGCCTCACTTTGCAGTCAGTAGAGAGAAAGATGTTCTTCTAAGTGCAATTCATCACTTTGCAAAATCTCAAATAAGCCCGATGAATCACACCTAGAGTTTTTCTCTGTTGACTGCAAATGAAGCTTAGGATGATTCTGTAATCTCAGGTGCATGTATCTTTGTTGTTACTATCCAGAGTCAGGAGAGATGAATCTCACTGAAAGGTACTGTCCTTGTGAAGACGCCCTGCTTTTATTAATGGAAAGGCACAGACTCATGGAATGTGTTCTTGTATTAAAAACATTACTTTCTAGCCAAACCTGATGGTCTGTACAAACACTGCATGAGGAGACACGTAAATGCAGGTCCTAACGTGGTTCCCCAGTCACAGGCCTCTGCTGGAAATAGACCAAGCTGTTGAAGCAAAACCAGTACTTCTAAGCACCAACCTTTTGCACCAGCTCTGTAGAAAAGAGCTGGTTGAATCCAGAGAGACCTTCAGTGACAAGCTTATGAGGTTTGTTTTGGCCTACATCATTGTCTGCCCAAAAACAAAGCAAGCATAGAAAAAATAGAGGACAAAAATATCTTTCATTTATACTACTACCCAAATGGCTCTTTTTCAGAGCTTCGCATCTTCAGGCTGAATTTTAGCAAGCTGAGATCTACATGGGTAACTAATAAATCAAAATAGAATTAAGACTTTCTTTTCATGAGAAATTGTTAAATATTAGCAGAATCACAAAACCAGTACAAAAAGTAAACGATGTATCACTTCTTTTTTTCTAAGGCTAGGAGATGCAGAAGTGATAGATGAACTTCCAAAGGGCACAAAGTACAGTTTTGCTTGGATGTTTTTCATTATACTAATTTTGTCTTCTTTGGCTGGAGACTCTTGTTATGTATCTCCATGGGACAAACCTTCCTGTAAGATTTCCTGACATGGGCTGTCTCTGAATTTCATGTAAGAACATCTTTTTCTTGTGGAGTTTTGCTATTACTGCCTCTGATCTCAGTCCACTCCTAACTGTTGAAATCAACAGAGCTGAGTGAGATAATTTTGAGCTTTAAAAAAATTACATTTTGAGGCTTCTTACTGAATGTGAATATTTCACTCCTGAAACAGGGTCTCAGCTTCTTCAGGTGGCTGAACAGGTTGCCAGACATCTGTGGTTTCTGCTGAGATGTTTGCTTAGTGACTGTGCTCAGGTCCCACTTGCTCAGGTTGGTGCAGGTCGTGTTATGTGTGAACAGGGTTGTGGTGGTAAAGGCAAAGAAAGGTGACTAGTGACAGCTCAAAACAGTTCAGATGTGTGCATGCTCCTGATAACTGAAGTAAAGCTGTAAGCAAAGAGATAAAAGACAAGGGTGATACCAAACATCTGACTACTGGCCTACCTTTGCAGAAAATGGAGATGAGGTCAAATATTGAAATGAGCCAGGAGACTACTGGGCAGAAAAGCTTTATGATAATTGGTGATACAGCTCATATTGCTAGTGCTGGCCAGAAACTGAGGAACTCTTCCATGGAGAACTTTGTTTTTTGCTAAACTTCCTGCAAAATAAACAATCCCAGCCTAATTAGTCATAGCAATACCATATGTGCAAAGAGGGTGCCTGGTCTGAACAGTGCAACTTTTGATGGTCGACCAGTTAGAAGTCCAGACTGAACTACCTCAGAAACCATACTTTGTTTTCAAATACTCATCAAATCCAGAGACTTTCAGACGAAAGATGTTGACCTTAACATATTGCATTTTCAAATGATTTTTTTTTTAATGGGAATGTTTCCGAATAGTTCAGCATACAGAATTTTTCTCAACTGCAGACAGCAGCTGGAAGCAACAGTTGAGAAATCTCAATGAGGAATGTAGCTGGGCATTTAAGGATGACACATTTCACCCTAGGTCAATTCAATAAAAAAGTCAGTGTTTGACCTTGTTTGCTGTGCTTACTCTATATTCTATTGATGAGCTATCCAAGTCTGTCTTCTTGTCCCAAAGCTGTCCTATCTGTATTAAATATCTATTTCTGGAAGTGATGAAGTGCCCCTGGAAGTCTCCCTCTCTCTCAAGTTAGGTGAGATGAATTAAAATCTAAAATGCCACATAGTAATAGTTTGCAAACTCAGAATCGTACTTTCTATCTAATTAAATCGAGCAGTGGGCAATAATTTATCTAGCCTTGACTTCACCCTCCTTATTTCAGTCACATTATTCTCTTTCAGTAGACACACAAGTGCCACAGAGAGGTTTGGGCCAAGAAGCAATTTTGGGACCATAAATTGAGAAAATTCCCAAGCAAAGATATTTTGACTCTTGATACCAAAAACAAGAGCAAGTGATCAAAAAGAGGAGAGTAGGGGAAATGGGAAAGTTACCTTGCAAAAACATAGTAAAAGCATAGTAACTATGCTTACACTCCTTCAGGTTGTCAGTGTGTGATGTTCGTCTGGGGAAAGTGATATTTAACATGATGATTTGCAAGATGACTGCAAAAATCATAGAATAGAATCATAGAATCA
>NW_009638252.1:20044-24336 GCF_000690535.1 Cariama cristata | reverse complement strand
GCACAGCTGTCAGGCTGCAACTTACTACGTTCTATTTAAGATATGCAAGGAGAAAGAGAATTCAATGGTATCGACTTATTTTAGGTACTGAAGTCAGCAGATCTGACTCTAAACACACATTGGGATTAGATCTGTCAATTAAGACCATGGCACGATGGCACCGCTGGTCAATAACGGCATCATTTGTTCTTCACATGACCTCTCTACTACTTCCAGTTTTATTATTCACCATCATGTTTGTTACAGTAGCTACATACCAGCTGAGAAGAGAGTCCCCACTGTGTTCGGCACTTTACGAAAGTAGGGTAAAAAGACTTCTGACTCCAGAAGTGTAATGCTGTAATATGTAGGGACAGACCACCTCAACCAAGGACATCCTGCATGTCACACTACACTGGTGAGATACAGGAGAAGTTAGGTAGCCACAAGTAAGCCTCTTTTTCCCCTTCTTTCACAGAAGGGCAGGAATTCCCAGTCTGCTCCCAGGATGTAGTTAAACTAACCTGATAACACAATCCAGTCTCAAAGTGTATTATTTCATCCTTGTCTTTCATTAGTGAGCATCTTCAGTTTTAAAATTCATCATCCCATGTTATCCTTAGGGGAGTCGCCTGCTAGAACTGTTACAATAAACTTAATTGCACAATGGTCTCAGTCAGTGCAGCTCCCACACTCAGTTGCTGTGTCTGCGCCTGCATTTTACACCTAGAAGTAGAGTGTCCTCCCCGCTTGCAGACAGCTATAGTAGGCAGTTAACTACTTCAGTCTGCCTATGCCACTGTACAGATGGGCCAAGATGTTCCAATTAACCAGCACTCACCAGCTCAAGTCCCTTACTGTAGCAAGTTTAAAAATATCTGTAGACACCACAAAGCATGGGCTTGTTATTACAGTCCATTAACAGGCATGCAAGATATTTTAACCTGTAAAAATTCCCCATGAAATAATGATTTTCTCCTCTACTTTCAGAGAAAACCTGCCATCCTTATCATGAACTAGGCAAGGCTTTCCAGTTCTTTTTTGTTACCCTTTCCAGCCCACAAGTCAAGCCAAGCCTCATTTGCCTGATTTCACAGCACACCTTTATGAGTAACACCGACATGTGCCGTGGCAGGCCCCTGATCCACCCTCCTCACTGAGTTCAACACCTCCGACAAGGCTGGAATAGAGGAGGTGAACCTTGGCTCTCCTGACCCTAGAGCCTCCTCTGCTCTGCAGCACACGAAGCCAAACATGACACATTGCTAAATTATGTGGCAACACCTTTAGCGTTGATTCCCCACAGTCTTGAGCAGGTACAAGACATAACTGCATCAGTTCTCCACTCTGCTGAAAGGTGCGCACTAGTGGAAGTGGGATACAAATAAAATTTACCACTTCAGATAAAAGGCAGTCGGAGCACGCTTTTCCCAAAACAAGAGTTAAGCCAAGGAAGCTGGTATTTCTAGTACAACATTGTCCAACCATGCAGACTTAATGCTGCACCTCAGTGAAGTCAATTTTAAGCCAACATTAGGCACTACAGAAAATCTTATTCTTGAAATATTAAGGTACTCACTGTAGAAGGTGATCAACTGGAAAACTAGAATCTCTCCCTCTTCTGTACCCAACTCTATTCATCTGTCTGGAGCCTATTAGAGAGGAAAAAAGTTGTAAATATAGACAAAATGACAAAAAAAAAAAAATTTACAAAAGTTTAAAATAATCACGAAGTAGGCCAGCTAAGCAATGCAAAACGGACACAGGCACACATCCCCAACACTGAGGTCAAGAACTGAAAGGGGCTGCAAAGCTCACAGCAAGGTCTCCCAAGCAAATGTTGCGATGTTTGAAAACAACTACAGCACCAGCTGCCTCTGGAGGCTCCCAAGAAGGTCAGACCTGATTCAACCCAAGAGTAAAGTAGGATATTTAAATAAGAAAGTAGCAGCAATAGCTACACAAAACCAGTTACTGCAGAGACAGTGAATCACAGCTCTTTCTGATGTGTGCTGCCCACCAATGCACCACTACCCACGTAGTCAAGAGCATTACACAGGGAAACAAATCTTTCCTCACTGGCCACAAGAACTACTTTATCAAGACACAGTCCTGAAGGGTTAGACAGGCTGTGATCCAGCATGCTCCAAAGAATTTCCTTTAACAGATTTGCTGTTTCAACACACTTCATTCCCTTAATAAGGAGCCACTGAACTTCTGCTTAAACCCATTTTGATTAAGCAAAAGATTACCCATAGAATTGTGCTGGGATGCAGAAAACAGGAAAACTCATTGCTAGCCATACATGTTAGTATACATCATACACAGACCAAGTACGCTTCAGGGAGACATTAAATCCCTGTTCAATTAATAGGGACACCTCTTAAGATGAGCATTAAATAATTCCCTACGATGCAGCAAGACAACTGGCTACTTCAGTAAATCGGAACAGAAGTAACTCCTCATCTCCCTACCAACAAAATTCCAATCCAAACTTGCCCTTAACACAAGAAGAGGTCAGTAAGGAGGGATGGGGTGCAGGAATGTTACTACTGCAGTGCTATTGTATGCTTATATTAAAGACTCCTCATCAGAAAATTAAATGAAATGAATGCCTTTCATGTTTATCAATAACAGAGCTAATGGTTTTTATGTAAATGCCATTACTTTCAGCCAGATCTGCAAGAGACTCGAGCCATATAGCCCCATCTCCCCTTACAAGCGACTCCCCTTCGGGCAGCCAATCTAAATGCAAATTATAATCAAATGGCAAACCCAAGAGTTTTCCGGATGATACTGAAAACGTAAAACTAGGGACAAAGCATACACATTTGAGAACAACCCTCCTCTTCTGGAAAGACCTGCTGATCTCATAGTGCTTTTTCGTCCTAAAAACTAAAGTATAACTTGGTTCTCATTTACAGTCCTACTATCTACCTATGCAGCAAAAGCGTACTATCATCTTCCATTCTATTGCCCTCGGTGTTAAAACAAGGAGGGGAACATTCTTCTACCAAGCTAGAGAGAGAGGTTATCTCTCGGAGAGGTTTCACCCACAACGGGAGCATCCCATCAGCAAGGATATTAAATCAGAGCAATAATAAAGCCCCAATTGGACTTGGCACAACAAACAGCATTTCCACATTTTCAGGGGGAAATTTCTCCTTGGGATAGAGTTGTTCGTGTAAGTCGGAGGAAGAAGGTGTTATCACAGGATGGTTATTAGCAGGCAGAGATATAAAACTGTTGTCAGCACAAGGAGCACCGTTCTTGAAGCATAAAAGCTTTTTTGAAGAACACTTAAATCCTGACCCCTCCCTGGAGCATATTATCACGTTAGGCGCCTTGCCAGCACTGATTAAACAAGGTACTAACAGCAAATCTGAAAATAACTAATACTAGAAACTGCACTGTTTAGTAAGTAGAATGCACAGAGGAGAAACTAATGATGAAAACAAAGGCCAAAAATCTGACAACCTGACTATGGCACAGGTCTGCAAGTGAGTCTCAGAGGGGACTCGCTCTAACTACCACAAGCAGCTAAACACCAAAACTACCATTCCCAAGAGGGGCACACGTCCTCGGAGGGATGCAGGGAATTAACAATACAGCTATACACATGCTCATTACACGGGTGAAGAGCTTAGCACTTTGTATGTTTTGAAAGCACATACTACAGGAATACACATAGAGCAGAACCTCGCCAATTAACATTAATAACCAAGAGACCATTTCTGCAAACGGCTGGACTTGCTGAATTAGCCAGCGAGAGAACATGCAAAGCTCGGAAGCCAGAGAGACAACATGACCCAGCAGGCGCCTGGCTTGCTTCTTTGGATATTGATAATTAAATAATTTATCACTGTGCCTGAATGTCTATGAGTGAATGTGCAGCCTGTAAATAAAGCACCTCTTATTATGCAAGGCCCCGCTAAATCTGATTAGGAGAGTTCGCCCATCGAAAGAGGTCATTAAACTACAAAACACAGCTCTGACTACCTTCTCTCAGAAACTTTTCACATGGGCCAGCATTTCAGAAAACTTACCAAGTTTTTTTTCAGCTGTTCTGACATACTTCATGGTTAAACAATTACCTACAGATCTATTGTTTTATACACCAAAACGCTGGCTTTCAGTCCTCAATCACAACTTGGAATTACTAAGGTTCCCTTCTCCTCCTTCTCTTTCTCTCTGAGCCTGGTGAAGCAAGTCTTGGTGTGTAGCCACGTGGTGGGTCTTCTCTCGCAAAAGGAGACTGAGGCCTCAACTTAGAGTTTGTCACCACACCAACCACATGTGGGATCAAGCCGTGA
>NW_009638252.1:11696-20013 GCF_000690535.1 Cariama cristata | reverse complement strand
GGAGCGGGGGAAAAAAAAAAAAAAAAAAAAAAAAAAGGAAGAAGCCCTTCCAAAACAAGCATATCTTTTCTTTTCCCCAATTCGGACGTTTCAGCAATGCAGTTCACAGTACAAGCCCGCGAACAGATGTCCTGGCAGAAGCGGTGAGCAGCAGCGCTGGGATGCAAACAAGCGTTCAGGCACGGCAACTCGGGGAGGCGACTCCGGCGCTCCAGAGAACGCGCTGTGCAACCACACAGCGGTGTGTCGGTGACGGTGCCACTCAGCCACCCGGGATTTCACACCCAGCCACCATGTGCAAGCATAATCTGATTTAGCAGTCGTATTCTGACTTCAGCTGTCAAACCACAAGCACGGTACATTTGCTGCAGCAGCGTGCGCAGCCATGTGCTTGCAAACTAGAGCCGTTCCTGTAGCAAAGCTATTTCCTCCCAGAACCAAAGGTTCAAAATCAGAAACAGCATATCCGAACATCAGCACTGAGCCGTGCCACACGCACCCGAGCCGCCACTGATGCGCTGCTGCACACAACCTCGACCCCCAACTTAACCAAGAATTTAAGTGCCAGCAATATAAAGATTTTTCCTTTGAGTGGCAGAAACTTCCAACAATTACTTGAATTTTGCAATTTTGCAAAGGGAATGAACAAAATTGGAAATACATCCCCTTGCAAACTGCTTCCTAATGGCTTCTGTTCTTAGCCATACAATTCAAGACCATGCTAAACTTACTCAGCACTACATTTTTTTTATTTTTTTCCCCAAAACACTTTCTATCATCACACACACAGCCCGTGGCTTCCCCTGCCAAAGCTCAGGGTTTTTCCTTTGCAAGAGTTCAGGTTTATGCACCCCAAAATGGTCTGTTCAGCAGTCTTTTCTTACCGCCTTTTGTGAGAGCCTTCATGCTATGATGAATGTGTAGAAATGCAAAGCAGAAGTCCATACAAAAAGAAGCCAGTGAGGTGGTTTTGTCTTAAAAAGAAGAGAGGCAGGAATGACTTATCGCCTCATTAAAGAGCTCTAGTCTGAATTTTTATTAGATATATCTAGACACCAACAGTTTAAAAAAAAAAAAAAAAAAGGAAAAGCAGTTATATTCTTAACATATGGCCCTGGATCAGTCATATGGATATAAACGAAAATAGGCACAGCAGATTCTCCAAACACAGGCACGGAAATCATTTTAATCGTGCACATGACCTACAAAATTTCAAGTAATATCAATCCACACAAAGGTGTGACAGAATTTCACTACTGTAGAGCTCTGTCTCGTCCTCATTCTCTTGCATCGCACATGCCTGTACATATCACAGACACTACAGAAGATGGTAAGAGGGAGGAAAAGTAACTCCTGCTTGCTCCTAATGAACACGCGCGCGCACACACACTCACAAGCCCTTTCTATCCTTCTTTTTAAGGAAAAGAAACTGCTCTAAGCATTGCCTGTAAGCAAAAAGGTCCGACTAACACTGAACTTCGCAGCACACCGTATCCAAGGCACCGTGGCACCTGCTTGAACACAGCTTGGAAACACGCCAACACAAGGCTTTTCACCATTCTCTTGCACTAGGATCTCACCACACCTTGCAGTTAAGGTGTTTCTCTAATGCTCATGTTTATCTGTTTTCTGACTTCATTATGCTGAGTTTGAAGAGTCTGCAAGCTGTCCAATGCAGTGAAAAGGCAAATCGTGCTGTATTCATTTCCAGGGGAGAAACCGAGACATGGAAGAGACATATTTTGCCTAAACTCATTTCCCATCTCAGCGGTAAAACTGAGCTGATATCCCAGCCATCAGCCTCTTCACTACCAAGTGTCTTCTACGGCACTGCTGTGGCCCAGAGTCATCCCTGGCAGCTCCCTCCTCATGCTGTGGCCTCCATCCTGCAAGAAACATGCAGCTCCGAGAGAAAACTTACTTCAAAATCAAGAGTTGATGTAGATAATTGTGGCCTGCCCAAAGCATAAATTACTAATGTAAATGACATCTCCCTAGCCTAATGGCAATGATAAATTATGGCCAATCATATACGTGGACACTTGCACTGAACAAAACAAGAAGGCACACCCAGAGAAAGCACGCCTTGCAACCACTAAACACACATTTCTGTGCTGTACGTGGGCAGCAACTGCTGTCCAGAATATTTTAACAGCAGAAAATGCACTTCTTGCTGTAGAAAGAAAGAAAAAAAAACAACAAACACCCAACAACACAGCACAAAAAAACCCGGAATACATTCCCTCCTCATAGTCAAAGCCAGAACACAAGAAACAAGCAATTTAATTATTTCCACATAAGAAGGAAAATAAACCCAAGAACACACATATGGAAAGAAACAAGCCTCCAAAACTGGATTTGCAAAATGGTTCAGGGGCTTCTGTGGAGGGCTACAACCTCACAGCTGAAGTCGAGAAGAGCAAAAACTACAGATAAGCCAACTCCAGGGCTGATGCACACTGCAGAGCCCATAGCACCCCTTCCTCTGCCCCCTTCCCCACCCCAGCGCTGGTTGGTTCAGAAAAACCGAACCTGCCCTGCCCAGCATCCCAACAGCAGCGAGGCTAGCTGCAATACGTGCTGGCTCCATTTCAAGCGCTGGCTCCATTTCTGCCCCCCACTAGTGACCGCAGTCATAGCCTGCAGCAGTGTCTGCACTGAGGCAGCACCCCAAAGCCAGTTTAGAGCCTGCAGTAGCAAACACCCTAAATACTGCGCATCCATCAGCGTGTGACCACGTTTCAGTTTGCCTCAAGTTACCCTTTCCCCGTTACAAGCAGAAAGAAAAACATTTCCCTGCCTTTTATATCAAGCACAAAACGCATCCAGCCCATCAGTGAATGCCAGTCCACCCACCTGCCCAGAGATACTCATCCATGAGACGTACACCATCGCCTCCATCCCAAGAAGATGCATTCAGTGTGTCCGGCCCAGTACTGGCCCAGGTGCCCCAGCTGGGATAGCGCTGGACCCAAAATCCTTGAAGGCTGCAGACAAACAAATAGCAGGAGCAGAAGCGGGCTCTTGCCCCACTGTGCTTCCTCCAGATAGCGGAAAGCACAGCTCGGACACACTCACCCTTCACAGAAAGTAAAAGCACTTTAAGGAGGGCTTTTTTCCCTCCCTTCACTTTGTTTTAAAGGCTGAAGAATTTCCTCTGTGAATGCTCCCAATTGTGGCTCATGCTGAGTTATTTTTAAAAGCACAGAACCAGATTTTCAAGACCCTGAATGAGGAAATGCAAAGCTTTTATTAAGCAATAATAGCCCAGACAATGGTCGCAATTTCCCAAGGGTCTGAACACCGCAGCTGACAATAAGCTTTATTCCTCCACAAAACCCCCTTCACAGGCTTGGAGGGTTTGCTTTGTATGATCTAGGCTCAAGTTAGAGAGTTACAACAAAAAGCTCTGTGGTCGTTTTCAGTGTGATTTCCTCCACCAATGCCCATCTGACATCAATGATCAGAGATACAAAAATCACTGGGAGATACCCTTTGCACTATCTCGTTCCCTCCTTTGCTGGTGCAGCAAGACCTCTCCAAGCTTGCTACCAGGACACCACCCCATCTAGCTGGACCTTTCCCTTGTAGACGGATCACAGCTAACAAACTGCCCAATCTTTATAGGGTCAGGAGAGGGAAACAAAGCCCTTCAGCTTTCTTCATTGATATTTGAACCATCACACAATGACTCACTAAAATGGGCAGAAACATGCCTCAAACCTCAGACCTGCTACCATGTGGT
The DNA here is from genome assembly GCF_000690535.1 of Cariama cristata. NCBI lineage: Eukaryota > Metazoa > Chordata > Aves > Cariamiformes > Cariamidae > Cariama > Cariama cristata. Next base: position 16,268 of record NW_009638252.1, on the reverse strand, counting down.
ATAATCAGATCCAGCGACAACACCAGCTCTTCCTTCTTCTGAGAAGGAGGAAGTTGCAACTACGAGGAGTTTGTATGGTCTCCAAAACTACCCAGCAGCCAAGGTTTCGCCTTGTGTAAGCCACTTCTCATCCAACAAGGTGTCGCAGTTGGCCACAACCAATTACCATGACACCTAAACTAGCTGGTCTGCCTCTCTCTACAGCTAGCAAAAGCAGCAGGCATTTTGGGGGCACATAAAACTTGATTGGTTCAAGATGTCTACTTAGGACAAGATGAACTGTGCTACAGAAATGGTCGTTTTTCTCTGCTAACTATAAAGCAGACTTCAGAGAAAGAAAAAAACCCACACCCCTCAAAAACACTGTAGACAACTAGATCCGTAAAAAAGAGTCCAAACTTAAATGTCTCCCACTTGAGTGCTGCCCTCACCTTAAAGAGCAAAGCAGCTAACACCATGAATTCAGTAGTTCTTCAAACCAAAACCAGAGTATTTCTATCCTCCCAACATTTCTCCTCTTTCTTGTCCCAGCGAAAGCACAACGCAGCTGCGTAGCAAACTGAGGTTACAACCAACCTCGCAAACAAGAAGCAAGCTTAGATTCAATCTGATCACTTCCCAAACTGGTCTACCACACAGCCAGTGGAGAGAGACCACAGGACCTCTTCTTTCCAGTTTACCGAAACTTCAAGGGCTTGTGAAAACACTTCCTAATCTTCTGCATATCTGTCAGTCAGTCTATAATGAAGAGAGCTGCCCAAAAGCAGAAAATACTTCAACACCCTTCACAAATACATGCAACGCTCCTGCTGATGGTGCACCCTCACCAAAACAGCCACCACAAGCTTTTAGTCTGGAGAAAAGGAGGTTGAGGGGAGACCTTATCGCCCTCTACAACTACCTGAAAGGAGATTGTAGCAAGTTGGGGGTCGGTCTCTTCTCCCCGGTAACTAGCGATAGGACAAGAGGAAACAGCCTCAGGTTGCGCCAGGGGAGGTTCAGGTTGGATATTAGGAAGAACTTCTTCACTGTAAGAGTCGTTAGGCATTGGAACGGGCTCCCCAGGGAGGTGGTGGAGTCACCATCCCTGGAGGTGTTCAAAAAACGTTTAGATGTGGGGCTTCGAGACATGGTTTAGTGGGTTTAGCGGGCATGGTGGCATTGGGTAGACGGCTGGACTTGATGATCTTTGAGGTCTCTTCCAACCATAATGATTCTATGATTCTGTGCCAGATATGCATGCCTGCTGCATGTCTTTCCCCCTCCCACCGCTCATGGAGGTACAGACACTGGAAAACAGTCTCAAGTTTGTCTACAGCTTCCTAAGGGAGAGAAGGAAAAGCTGTTTAGAGGATTTAATTCAAAGTATGCTATCCCCTTCCCTTTTTCAACCCTGCCTGTAAAATCAGACATAAGGCAACAGCCTCTATCATCCTTTGTCTTTTTACCATAAACTTCAAGGGCTCTTGACCCAATGTAATCCCTCAACTTGGCTTAAAATGCTACTGAAAAATTATTAATAGTCTGCTTGTCTGTAAAATGGTTGTCCATGTTATATGTGCAAGCAATTGCACACTCTGTCCAGAAAAGTATGCAGAAAATCAGGATATGTTCAGAAAATGGATGTACTCAGAAACTGAGGATGCCAAACGCACCCAGATATTGCCATTCAGGGAATGCACAGAAGCACTTTTTGTGCAGCAACATCTGTAAATCAAAGCATATTATTTTCCACCCTCATAATCAAGAGATTTGCTAGATTATCGAGAGATCTGTCTGATCATGACAGACAAAGCTGTTGAACCTCATGCAGCTGCGTGAAACGCGCACTCAGGCAAAGAGCTTACTCGTGACACTGAACAATAAACACAGCCCCTTCAGTGCTCACTTCCAATTAGCAAAACTCTCGTTGCGACGAGGAAAGAGCCCATCACAGCAAGAAGAGTGGCCACAGGTGACAAATGTGTATGCCAGCAGCCGCTGCTTGGCAGACGAACCGCAGTCTCCGTCTCACAAAGTGAGGATCAGAGGCAGACTGCAGACAGCGCTTCATCTGTGGTCAATGAGAAGCCAGAGAGACTGGAATATCGTTAGGAGGACAGACAGCAGAACTTAAAAAGGCAGCCTTGACAGCGAGCATAGCTTCAATTAACAAGCTGTATGTGCAAGGCCAGACTCCAAAACGTTCCTCAGCATCCAATCATCTCACTGTTGCTCAAAGACATACCATTACAAGAAGGAATTGGGTATCAGCTGCTGAACAACTAATCCTAGCCAGATGCTAAAACTACCAGCAAATAGGTCAGTCATATATCCTACACCGTTCAGGGCCCTCCAAGAGGGAACAGTCACGCACCACCACTCATGCACCTGTGAAAATGGTTTGAGAGCCTCCTCACAGTCCCGAAGCCTTTTGCCAAATGATACTTCATTTTGTGGTTCGGGGAAGGGAAATCACAGCCCACCTCATTGCTGAGAAGCCTTTTCATTGCTATCGTTCCAAATCACATTATGCAATAAGTAATTCACTCCTACACATGTAGGAGCTAAAATGCCCTTCAGCATTACTAACAATTCTAGATTACTATAATCTTAATAGAAATAAGATCACAGAGATTTTATTATACAACTCTGCAAATTACTTAAATCAAGCAAAAAAGTACAAGGTTAAATTAAGACTCCTTTCCTGCTCTATGCTTCACGCCTGCCTGTGAGAGTCCACACAACTAAATTAACTACAGCTGTTAACTTTCAGATGCAGCGTAACAGCTATTTATTGACCTACGGAAGATCCAAGCACATACCTCAAAAAGCATGTGCCAAGGATAAGTTATTCCAGGTACTTTAAGAGACACTGCTCTCAAAAGAGAGAGTGGTAACAGATATCATCTTTGGAAAGATTCAGGACTGTATTGTCCTGAGCCTTCATTGCCGTCAATGACCTTTACAGTAATACGATAGATATTTGAGCATATAATGAATTTGCTGCGTTACATTTGCTCTCATGGCTACTGCAGATCAGCTAGGAACTGATTGATTGTAGGCATCAAGCTCTTCCAAAGCTGAAAGCTACAAGGGAGATCTTACTGCCTGCATCAAAACTGCAGCAAAAAGCTGGGCGGGTGGAGAGAAGAAAAAAAAAGGTGTCTTTAAAAAAAAAAGCCAAAACAACTCATGAGCTCACCATTTACATAAGCTTCCACCAGATTCACAATACCAGCAGCGAGATCCCTGCAGTCACTCAAGCAAGACTGGACCTGAAGCTGCATCTTTATTGTTTTGAATCGCAAGATTCATTTATGCCAGCAACAAACCTCTCAAAAATAACCTCAAAAATTCACAAGCTTCCCAGGAGTTTGAAGGGCAGGCTGCACAGTAGTACTGAAACACGAGGGGAGTTGCATGTTTTAGCTCCAGTTCTGCCACCAGCTCATTCAGATGACTCGTACAGCTTCAGACACCTCTTTGCATCTCCATTTCTTTGCCTGCTTGGAGCCATCAGTGCTTTGTCATTTCGCAGTAGCATCTCAAAAACACATGGAGTTGTCCGTGTCTCCTCAAGCCAAGGAAAGGAGATGCCACGGTCTCTTTCTAGATACCCTTACCTCTGTGGAGGGTAAAGCATCCACAGAACACATGAAGCCAGCAGACACCAGCACTATGTCTGCTGATCTATGCCGAAACTTCAGATAGCCAGATTGTCTCATTTTTTTTTTGGATCTCATTTTCAACAGACTAAGAAAAATTATCCCAGGGGTATGGCAATGGACCAGAACGCAGGAGATCATTTCAAGATATCTGTAATACCATGCAATTAACAACTCCTCAATTTTATCTTATGACCTCACTCATTAGGAAGAGTTTTTATCACCCTCAAATAACATCTTTACAAACACTTCCCCCCACATCTCCCTCAAGTCTTTCCTTACTACCATTATAAGCCCAAGGCTTCTCTTTCCTCCCCTTGAGATGGAGTCAAGGTAAGATCTTAATTTCCTCTACCATCTGCAGTGAAACTGCCTATACATGCGTGCCAAACAAGCTAGAATTACACCATAAATTTCAGCTTAGTCAGCTCACGCCACAGACTAAGTCAATATTAGACAGATATTTAGCAAAGACTACAATTTATTTAAATTCAGCGCATTGTGCCCACAGGAGCAGATATAGCAAAGGACATGAGACAGCAGGACACGTTGTTTGGGATTTGGGGGACAAACACTCGTCAGTAGTTAACTGGAGAGTTCTTTTGGCTGGAGACCTCCTGTTGTCAAAAAAAAGGGGTTGAGGGAATAGAAGGACCACTGTCTCCTGAAATCAGTCCTCCAAACCAGGCCTGCTTCATGAGAAACAACCAGCCTTCCTGCGAACAACACTAGGAGGGAGTGAGAACAGCTCATCTTTCAGAGAGGCAGGGTTGCTAAGGCAATCAAACAAAAGGCCTGTTGTCTGCACCAGTCCACAGTTGAGTCTCAACACATCCCCATCACTGCTAGCTATAGAGTAGTTCAGCCCATACAAGAAACTCCAGCTAAATCCAGCCTCCATCGCAAAACCATGCATCTCTCAGCG
>NW_009638252.1:0-11665 GCF_000690535.1 Cariama cristata | reverse complement strand
AGAGCGGTTAATGCTTTCTGGTATCTTCACAGCTGCTCCACAGCTGGCAGAGAACAGGGAAATTCTGAGGAAAAGGATTTATGTGAAAATAATGCCAAAGAGAAGGAAGTCAAGTGAGCAAGCAGAGTGTGGGGAATAAAATCATAATAAACAGAACCAATTAGGCACAACCTCATCATAAAATGCAACTGGCCCACTACTCTTCCTCTTAGTGTTCAGTGGAAACCATGGAAAAAATAATAAAACATCAGTTGCAGGACAGTCTCTCAGCTTCCCACCCCCTTCTGCATTTTTTATAAGCTTCTGAAATCCAGTTGTTTAAAACAAGCACATCCCAGCAGATATCGATGCTGTGAGTCAGCAACGTCTCTTCACAGATGCGATCTCTCCCAAAGTGACTGTTTTCCAGAGCAACATCTCCAGACCAAGCGCAGCGTCAGCGCAACTCGCTCTCAGAGTTCTCTGCCAGCACTGTTTAGAGGAAGAAAAACTGCTGAAACCAGCCAGCATGCCAAGTTGGTTAATGACATCGCAAAGAAATAGGTTTACTCCAGGTGGTGTCAACTTTTAATATGAAGATACTCCAAGTTAGCAAACCGACATTCTTTGCTTTTCAATATAAAAAGATAGAGAAGATAGAAGCAATTCCTTTAACTGCCACTTCAATTTCTCACGATAGCATTTTCTTCCCTCCTCCATCATCACAGGCAGATACTAAAGCTTCTGGATCTCTCCAACCCTGTTGCACGGGCTGGTTCATCCTGCTAGTTGGCAAAGTTCTTGGCTTACACGAGCCTTGGGAAATTGTGCCAAAATTGAAGATTAAAGGAATAGGTCAGTGAAAAATCCCAATAAACAGACCATCGGGGGGGGGGCAAAAAAAAAAAAAAATGTTGATTTGTTGATACAAATCTCCCTCTTACGCAACCAACTACAGTGAGTCCCCTCCTGTCAGCAGATACGAAGCATTACACGGGTCAGAGCTGCTCCCAGCAGAGAAAGCTGCTCATAAAAAACAAAGCTCCATGCATGAAAACTAAGTGTTCCTTGTTTTGTACATAACTGTCTGGGACAGGAGAGTCCAAACACCAAGTAAACAGTCCATCTGCAGCCCAAACCAGTTGCAGAGTGTAAAGCCTCCCACCCAGCAGCATCCCCGGGACCTTGCAGGGAGCTAATCTCACTTGGCAAAAGGAAGGTGCCTGCAAAGACACGAGATCCAAATTCAGAAGAAACCCTGTTTTGCAGTGCTGCAGCTCACCAAAGGAATGGTTTTGTTTTAAACTGAGTCGCAGAGTAAAACTTAAAACCAGAAAGATACATATCAAGGTTTACAGCAACAAAAGGTTTATAGCAACATTTTCTCTCACCCCTGGAAAAACTCTTTAGCTACAGAAGCTGAAGGAAATCACATCGACAGCAGTGGACACACATACGTATCCCTGCATTTGAAAGCACAAAGAACAAAGCTCTGCTGAAACTGGGAATTAGAAAGTCTGACAGACTGAACTCTGGTTTATCCCCCAGCAAATTAGCTACTGTTTAAACATGGAGCTTGGGCATTACATCATCTATTTGCAGGGGATTTAAAAAAACCTTTTTTAAAGCTAAAGCATTCTTGTGTTCACAGCATAAGGAACATAATTCATTCCTAACAGACTCAACAAAATGAAGGGATGGATCAAACTTTTTGCAGGAGCCCTGCAAGCAGGGAAGCACACACCTACACTGCTTTGCAAGTTCAAACAGTAGAACACCTTATCTGGAATTTATCTGGAGAGTGCCCCTCGGGTTTGTCTATTCAGATTCAAGGATGAAAAGCCCACTTTTTCAAGTTATGATGTGCAAAAACCAGCCTGATTAGGGAGCTGAAATCACACATGCTTCTGCTTACTCAGCTCCAGTTCAGTGTGGATCTAAGGAGACATGTGGTTGGGTCTCATTTCATTCTTCCACTCATTTCTGTCATCTATGCAAATAACTCCAGCATTTCAGTCCTTCTAGATACCACGCTGCCTTAACGGACCAGACTGACAGGCAGGGAAGGGCAAGCTGCAAACTAAGCTACTGGAGATAGTTTCGGTGTCTGTTCTCTTGTTCCAGCTTGGACACTCCTTTTGGAGACTTATTTTCCCTTAAGAGATGCAGATCTCCGTCAACGGAATTTTGTTTCTCAAAACTTGGCAGAACCTTAATTTTGCAGCACCTGCTCTTTGATGCTTGTTTCACAGAGCTTTCTTTGGTGTATTTGAAGGACCAGGCTCTCACAGCCTCTCCAAGTACAGCTTCGGAAAACGCATGGTGCAATGGGCTCTCAAGTGAAAACTCATACTTAAATGCTGAGTTGATCTGAGAGATTTCACACAATCTGTTTTTCCCCGACCCTTCGATCTCAAGGGCTGTCAGACTTTAGAGAGGAAAGAGGAAGAATGCTGAAAGAGAATTTTGAAAGAGTCAAAAGAAGAACCAGTGGTGTCATCCCCAAGAAGAGCAGGTTCACACAGACACACAGCTTGTGTGGAGTGAGGCCCTCTCAGACATTTGACATTTTCCCACGTGCCAAACCCACAGTGGGCTGTGACCTAGTGACATCAAGGAACAAGATCTCACAAGACTTTTGCTAACCCTTTGTAAAAAAAAAAAAAAAAAAAAGGATCATTTTCTAAACCTGATAAAGTTCTATGATATAATCATATTACAACCTCTTAAGCTAAAAAACCAATCAAACCAACCAACCAAACCAAAATCAAACCAAAACCCCAAACAAAATCCAACAACAAACCACAGCCCTTTCATCACCACACTTCTAGACATTCAAAAATACAGTAAGAGTTTTCTCCTTAGATTAATAAATAAAGCATTATTTTTAAATAACACAAGACAAGCAATTCTGGTGCACACACACACAAAAAAAAACAACTAAAAAAACCTCCAACAAACCTCCCCAAAGTTTCACAAAACTACATCTGTGGAAGTCCTGTTAAAAACAGCTTAACCTCTAAAAAAGCCAGAACTGTAAGGCACCCACAATAGGCTTTGCTGTCAGAATGCAATTAAAAAAACCAAAACAACTCAATTCTGCTCTATATCGAGATAGCCAGGAGCTGCTGTGGGAGAAAGTCAAGAAACAGATTTTTTTTCTCTGAGATTCCAAAAGGTCATTGCAAACAATTACTAAAATGCTATACTGAAAACAACACATGCCAATTCTTTTTTCAATTTAACGAGATATCTTTACTGCTCTAGTCATTACTTGGAAAGAGTAATAATCCCAAGGATCACATAGCCAGTTAAATAATTATATGAATACCAGGGAACCATCAACACTGCACTTCAAAGTGAGCAGGCTACACAACTGTGTATTTCCTCTTCCTCTCCCTCCGCTTTTGCATAATGCAGTTCCCAAAACAGATCTCATCTGCAGTTAAACTTGGGCTGGAATGAAGACATGCTTTCCCATGTAAGGGAAGTAAGGGAGATTATTACTTTCACTTCTCATAACAGAAGAGTAGAAGTCATAATAAGAAGATCTTAGAATAAAAAGCCAGGCAACAAAAAGAAGCGCCAAAGTCTGAAAATATTTGTACCGATACCACATCTCTTTGCAGTTGTCTCACTACCAAGCAGCCTTCAAAACCAGGGCATTTTCTTCTTTCACTGCAACTCCAGTCCCCATTAAGAGGAACTGCGTGTGTCAGCACAAACCTCGGCTTCACCCAGCAGCATGTAGGAACTGAAAAATGAGCATCCTATTCTTGCGACCTTCATAGTCATATACAACAGCAAACTATTCTTGTCCATTCAGCGCGTTCACTCATAACAAGTCATCGTGTGTGTCCTCCCCCCCGCCCCCCGCTTCATTAAATTACCCTAGTTGGTCCTGAGCAGACTCTAGATTTGCAGTAAAGATGAAAGAGTGCCGGAGCAGACCTCTGACATGGCACAGCAGCTCTGTCACTGTCTGACTATCTATTCTACAACTGTCCAAGCCTTGCAATGCTCAGCCACTCCTACTGCTGCCAGGGGAAGGGGCCAAGCACACACCGGCATTGCTCGCCTGAAGCACCAAGTGCCCATCTCTACCACCATCCCCTCCAGCAGCAAAGGAGCAGCAAAGGAGCAGCAAGTGCAGCTTCAGCCCGCTCTGCCTCTCACTTTGCCTTTCCAGTAACAGAAACAGGCTAGCTCCTACCAGGTATCTACCCCTCGTAGCCTTGGGGCAGAAAAATTCAGAGTACCCGAGCTGGGTAAAAATATCAAAATACAGAGATGTTCCCTGCTCCCTGCCAAATGAATAGGTCTGCTCCTCGGCACTGCCAACGCTCATATCCACATCTTGGGAGAGCCAGGTTAGACTCAAGACAGGAATAGCCTATGGCAGGATCATTAAGACAGTAAAATAACAGTAAGAGAAGTGGAAAAGGAGTGCCGAGCAACCGCCCCCAAAACCTACTACTAAAGGAACCTCCCTGTTGGATTCCAACAGGACAAGAGGGTATAGTCTGAAACTGCGCCAGGGGAGGTTCAGGTTAGAGATTAGGAGGCATCTCTTCACAGAAAGAGTCGTTAGGCATTGGGATGGGCTGCCCAGGGAGGTGGTGGCGTCACCATCCCTGGATGTCTTTAAGAAAAGACTGGTCGTGGCACCTAGTGCCATGGTCTAGTTGACATGGTGGTGTCAGGACAAAGGTTGGATTCGATGATCCCAGAGGTCTCTTCCAACCTAATCGATTCTGTGATTATCAAACTGAATCACCCCACTGAGACATCATATAAATGGCAGAGACTGCAGAGCTGAGGCCCTCCCGAGGCCATCCGTTCCAGCAGCAAGCTATGGAATCAGTTCAACCATGTCATGAATCCCAGCTCCAAGGGTCAGCATCAACAAGTACCGGGCAGTACTTCCCTATACCACAGAAGGACTGCGATTTGCTCACATACTATGGAAACATTAACCTCTATTTCCTGAAGATTTATAAAGCACAGAGCAGAGTAAGGTGACAGAAGAGCTCAGGTACAATCCCCTCCCTCCTCAAAAGGCTCCACATAAACGTACAAATAGCCCATACACAGTATGAGTTAACACAGCGCTCCCTCAAAATGTACCCGACAGCTTTTGATAAACAGGCTAAGAATAGGTACAGGGACAGCAAAGTGTCCAAGCAAGACACCCCTGCAAAGCAGCATTAAGCTCATAAGAAATACTCGCAATGCTGCTTTTGCTTTAATCAGTTTTAAGAAGGGGAAATTCACTTTGGTTCTTTTTATAATACCTACTCTATTACATTTGTCAAACAGCTGCCACTTTCTGTCCCAGATATAGCTGCTTTCAGTGGTAACCAAAAGGATCGCCGTGTCTGCGCATGTATTATAGATCAGAGATGCATATTAAAACAGACTTGAGATCTATCTAGAGATTACATGTCACTCCTTCCAAGTCAATGGAATTATACAGAGATGCAAGTCAGCGCAAAGCCTGGGTTGTACTTGTATAAACTACTCCGGAAGATGCTCTGGGCCTTGCTGCCCCAGAAAGGTCATCTGAAACGCAAGCTCAATCAGACAGACATTCAACTGATGCAAAAACATCTTCTTCCCCAAACCTCCTTTGACAAGGAAGAAATAATTGTGTTGCTTGGCCTTTCTAATCAAAATCATCGTTGTCTCCGCAATGTAAAAGTCATTTCCAGAGAAAGAGCGAGTCTGATTCCCGAGGGGTAAGGGGGGGGAATTAGCTTCTGTACAAAAGCCTGGAGATACCTGCCAGCTCTAGCTCAACGTTACTCCTAACTAACTACACCCTTGAGACACTTGCAAAAGGCTTGGTGCTATTCATCACTGCCACAAAGCAAAAACAAAGGCAGAAGACCCCGGAGGCAAATGTGAGAAACCAACTGCAAGGTGCCCTTGAATCTTTTTATTATTTTCATTAAATCTTAATTTTTGTTAAGAATTCTAAGATTAACATCAACAATAGCACTTTGCAGATGTTACTGATTTTCAGCTTTCCTGTGAAGAAGGGAGCCTCAAACCCGTTTTACAGGTAAGAGGCATAAGAAGTTTGCTGACAACAACAGAGCCCAACAGCAAAAAACCAAAGAGCTCTGGGTCCACCAAATCCTACCCGCTCTGCTAGAAAGGAACAACGTCAGAATCGACTCTATGTTCCGCTTTTAGTCAGATCAATGAAGTAACAACTACCCAGAACTTTTTTTACAAGATCATTAGAAGGATAGCTCTTGCCTTTCTCCAGGTCCTTGTTTTTGTTTCCTGACGCAGGGTTCAGAACTTGCAAGGAAAGGCTTAACAACATCTAATTGTCAGACACCACAGTAATTAGTGGCAACTTTCCAACGCATCCATCTCTGGCTGGTTTGCCGATAGCTGGCTCCTCCTCAATCCCCACATTAAAATGAAGGTACACAAGGTAGGCGGCAGATTTATTTACAAGTACCAAGGTCTTCCCAGGAGAGGTGCCTAAGGAAAGAAATATCTTACCTAAACAATGCATGGGTTGTTTTTTTTTTCCTTCCCATTTGCTATGGGACTGCTATCTTTATTAATAATACAAGAATGATGTTAACCTATTCACTGACATATATGATTAGATGTATGATGCATTTCTGTGAGTCAACAGGCTCCTGTGTCTCACGTTATCTCTGGCCAGCAAATTACCTCTAAATGAGGCAGACAGGATCATACTGTCCCGTCTTCTGCCCACCTGCTGGTTACACATCATGGCTTTGATGTTACTACTCCACTTGTATCAAAGGTTTTCAGCCTGTTTTATTTGCAGATCCGTACAAGTTTCCCTGCAGACAGAAAGGCTCCCAATAGCAAACTCAGGACTGCTTTGCCTAGACTTTATAGACCCTTTAGAAAGAGGCTCGCACCACTGCTCTATATATTTAGGCTCTGCTCTCAACTCTGAGGCTCCCCACTTGCTTGGCAGCACTTCTTGTCACAAGTGCCAACGCTTTCGTGCCAACCTTTTCCAGGCATCATCTGCATGTCAGCAGTACTCCACACCATATACTCTGCTCAACACCAACACAATCCAGAACACATCACTTCCCACTAAGTGCCTACACAGAGCAGACCTGCAGTATAATTACTTCCTCATGCCCATAATAGAAACCCTGAAAGACGTGTACAGATTTCATCCCGATGCACTCCTGCATTACATATGATGCGGAGGCATTTAATCAAGGGAGGAAAAGATAAAGAACTTTTTCCCACATTCAGTGACGTGCTTAATTCCATCACATTCAAATCTGGATCCAGAAGGTGGGGTACATACGGGATGGGGAAAAGAAAAGCTTATCTTCACATTGAAAATTGAGATGTGTTGATGGGACAACATAAGGGAGGGTGTTGATGGTTTTAATTGTACTGCCTTTATATAAACAGAGGACCCAACTTCCACATTAAGTTGCCAAACCTGAATTCATCATCTATTTGACTGGAGTTAGAAAGTACGCAGCCTGTCGAGAAGTGTTCCTTAAGGAAGACAACACATGCATGGAACAATTAATTTCCTGCTCCATGGCATTTTGGCTTTCAAATAAATATAATTCACTTCCAAATGAATTCATAGATGACCATTATACTGACATAGATTTGAGATGACTACATAGATCCACAATCCTTTCATGTTACACAGAACGGCTAGCACAAAACAGTAAGAAAGCTCATCCTATAGAGTCAGATGTCAGAATATACACTTCAGCACAGCAACACTCATACCAAAACACAACAGGAATGGAAACAAACCTCAGGCTATCTGCACTGCCACTATCCCTAAGAAGAAAGTCAGATAAGAAGATACCTGCAAGTATTTTGAATCATAAAAGAAAGTATTTTATGCAACAAGACAGATAAAAGGCTAACCAGCTGGAAACCGTACATTAAAAAGGAAATAAAAATGTTACGTGTGCAGTGGGAAATGTTATTAGCATTTTGTATTAGAAGAAACTTGAGAGGGTTTCTTAACGTTTGTGGGTTAATCCCATGTTCTGATACTACTCTCAGGCAGCCATTTGCATTAGAAAAGTTGACACACTTTCTTAATGAACCAAAATTCATGGGTAGAGGGGAGGGCAGGGGACAAGCAGAGAAAACACACACCCCCAACTCCAGGCAACCAGAACCCAACCATTTAAGAAACTGACCGTAAGGGCAGAAATTCTGAGATTCATTAAAACGTGTGCCTTAAACACACACTCCTTTACATCCATTAGTGGCTACAGATTATCTGTTGGTTTGGAGTTTCAGGGTTCCCTCCCGCCCGACAAACATAAAAGATTGATTTGCTTGATTTATGATTCTCGATTTTCTGTATTTCACTTGATTTTATCAATGAGGGACAGGTCACTTTGTAGTGTTACTGGTTATGCCAACATAGCCCCGAGAAACAGATGCCCACTCACCAGGAGTTAGCAGGGACAGATGCCAGCAGAGGGAGTACAGCCCACCTATGCGCTGCTTACACGAAAAGACTCGGTATCTTAAACTTCTTCAGTATCTTAAACTTCCTCAGCAAACGCTAAAAAAATAAAGACATTGGAACTTGCTTTAAAATTGCTATAGTCTTGTAGGGAATGTCGAGCAAGTCAAGGCAGAAGCTACAAAATGTCCTTTCAAATCCATTTGTGATAGATTAGTCAGCCCTCTAAACTGCTCTTGCTGGTAACAGACATCAATTAACTATTAGCCACGATTTCACAAAAATGGCATTTCAATTTGCACTTCAAAACTGGCCCGGCAACTGCTGCGTAATAACATCAATTTACCTGGTCGGCCAGCGCTCAAGGCTTCCTACGCCCAGGCAATCCAGGGATCGATTAGCCGTAAGCCACGGAGCTGTACATGCTTCTGTCTTTATCCTTCCTAACAGACCCCAAAACCTCAAATTGGCTTTGCAGCTCTTCTCAGGCAACAGCCACCCACATCATTTGCATCTGACAAACAGCCGTCTAAGCTGCAGAGGTCAAATTCAACCACAACAATCCCCAGTGAACAGTATTTTCAAGTATTCTCCAAGAAAAAAAAAACTATAGGCTCTTTGCTTTTGAGGATATGTCTAAATTGCAGCCACAGAACTGCAAGCATACTCACGCTAGCTTTAGCCCAGCAAGCAGAGCCTGTGTCAGCACGGGTTCTAAGTGACAACTGGAAGTCCCAGCTGTGTCCCCCAAATCCCATGCGAATACTTCCCCTACTCCCTAGCCACATACTCGCAGAGATACGCCTATCTGTACTGAAACGGCACGTATCTAAATATGCCTATGAGTATCACTTGCCTTTTTCACAAGGAAGCAAACAAAAATCCCACATATTTTGCTTGTTGGGTGGTTAAGACATAGGGATGCCAGTCTGGGTTAGGATTTGTTCGTTACCGTATTGGTAAAAATTCCACCCTGTGTTAAAACCCGAGTTAGGAACTGCTTCAAAATGTTCACCATCTGTTCCTGCCCCCAAAAAGGAGGTGTTTAGCACAGATCACAGGTAGAGAAATGAGACAGCAAGCAGTGGGAAAACCCATCTGCTGATGAGGAGACAGGATCCAATGATCAGGAGGTCCCTTCCAGCTCAGTGTTTCTGTGGGGTTTCCAAAGCAGAAAGATTGTCTCTGGACTAGGAACCAATTCACACTCAACTGTTGTGATCTTGGCTTCAAACAGCTAGCATATGTGGTTAGTTGTGTTTCCCACCCTGTTGTGGGCAGGGGGAGGAATGCCATGGGAAAACAGGGAAGGCAACTGGAAGAGGTGACAGGAGTCAAACAGCAAGGAGAAAAATCAGGCAGAAGAGACTGAAAGCAAAAAAGGACAAATACAAACAGCCAGAAAGAGAGAGACAAACTCTAAAAACTTTAAATGATGGTATCATGGCATTTCAAGACATAATAGTCATGGAAAGCAGACTCAAGATGGGCTCTGGCTCTACATATGCAAGCAAACCCTGGGAGTGCATCAACAACGTTCAACTTACTGGCTGAACAGTTCCTGAGATCCACGCTACAAATATTCAAGGGAAGATGATGATGATGATGATGATGATCTTTCCCATCCCATCCGAACAGCACACAAACAACCCTCCAGTTTTGCCATATATTGTTGAGAAACAATCTAAGTGACGGCAATTCAACAATCATGTTTTTCTTATTCTGCGTATTTGCTGCTTTTGCTCTGACTTGACAACTGCCAAAATCCATCCTCACATGCAAACAAACATGAGAGCTAGCAGTCCCCACTTGAAAAATTACAGAATTTCACAAAACTATTTTGGACTTCCCTTCTGCAACAAGACATCAAGAAGTTCAAGAACTGTCTGTACCACAGCTGAGCTGCCAGAAGAATTTGGCTGTACTGTGCTCTAATGAAGACAGCCAATTGCCCCTGCCCCAGCATCTCTTAACATGGAGCTGAACTGATGCAAACTCCCATTTCTGGAATGAAAAACTGAAAAAAAGAGGCACTCCAAAGCCACGAGTGAATACAGATAAAGCTGCATGAAACAACTGGACTCTCAGATGGTACATGAGGTTAAGGGATTTGTTAGGGGGAGAACACTTCTCTCTCCACATCACCACTTAATCAGACCATGGTTCATCTCTGATGCTACTTCTGCATAGAAACTAGTTTAAGATTACTCATTACTTGATAAAACTCGACAACGTACAAAACACATTCTATGTTCCAAGAACCTTACTATCTTAAATATAATAGATTTCTCCATGAAAACAGAAGTATCTGTAAGATAATCACCTGCATGTGACACTCCTTTCAGGAAACAAAGTTATTTAATCTTCTTCATCCAGATGTTGGACTTGCAGCACAGAAACACAGATATTTTAAAGCCGAGCTATCATATCAGCGTATCAACACACACAATTTATCAGGCACACGCATAAGCAACAAGAGATCAGAAACCAGTCACTGAGACTCTCAACGTTTGGATTTTAACACACACAGCAGAACAGCACATCTCAAGTGCTTCTCAGCATCTTTGCGAACCCTCGATACCATTTTAACTATTTCCAGCTTCTCCAGGCTCCAAATATTGTTTGGTTTTGGACCAGCATAGTGAGGTGTTAGGCAGTCAGCAGCAATGTATTTGCCCCGCACCGGTAAAATTTTTGATTGAGGGAAGACCCCTATGTTTTTGAGCAAGAAGGGACCTCATGTGTGGAAAACAGCTGGGAAAAAAAAGTAAAAAATAACACGAACCTCAACTTCAGCAAACAATTCACAGGAGCACAATACGAGCATACCAGAAATGCTGAGAAACCCAGAGAGACAACCACCTTGTCGTTTTCTGTCCTCACCATCTCACAAGGCAAAACCCCAGCAACAGGGAGGATGCACCGATCCGGGAGAACCCGCTGCCACAGGCAGCGGCGAGCGCGAAGGCTTTGTCAACTTTCCAAGAGTCGGGACAACCCTGCGAGACGGCAACAAGCGCGTCGGGGTCAGCGCTGTCGGTGACCGTCGAAGCCAGACCGGGCACTAGGCCTCAAGCCCCCACGCCGAAACCACTCCTCAGAGTGGGAGGGATGGGGCTGCACCGGCTGTGGGGAAGGCGATGTCCCCCCAAAACGCAGGAGATTCCGCAGGCAGCCAGGGGAGATGGGACGAGGGGGCTCTCAGGGCCGCCTGCGTCC
>NW_009638251.1:0-447 GCF_000690535.1 Cariama cristata | reverse complement strand
GGGCGGCGTTGTGTTGCGTTCTGCTTGCTCTGCGGGATATTTTTCCCACCTCCCAAGAGTTTGGCGGGCAGGGAGTTCTTGAGGGAGGGAAGGAAGGAGGCTGTGCCCTTAGTTACTGTTTCCAGGGGATGTCTTTTCCATGAATGTGTCTCGTTGCCCCTTCAGACCATGGAAAGTTTTACCATGCACGAGGCACTTAAGTTGTCCAAGATCGTTCTGGCCCAGTTGTTTATTTTGTGAAGAAACTCATTTTCTTTAAAACCTGCCTGCTGCTCGTTTCATTTTATAACCCTTTGCTCTCACACTGGGAGAGACTATGGGCACTCACGGTCTTCACACTACTCGCTTTATGGACCTCTGTCTTACTACTCCTTGCCATCCAATGCTGAATACCCTTCCACCTCTTGGTTATTCTTTGGTAATCTCTGTCAGCTTCTCCGACCTTCC
>NW_009638250.1:0-963 GCF_000690535.1 Cariama cristata | reverse complement strand
TTGTTACCGGCAAAACTCCTGGAAAGGGGACTCCGGGGAATTTAGGGTTAGTTTGGTTTCTTCAAGGACCGTTTTTTCAGAAGCATTTGCAAGCAAAAGAAACCGAGCCGGGGAGTTTAGATTCAGGTATTTGATCTCGCCGGATCCAGACATCTAATTAGAGTGGCCTCAGCGATTGAAACGGTGTTAATTCCCATTGTTCCCCGCCCGGATCCCTTGGCCCTCCACCGCTGGGCTACTCTCCTTTTCGAAATCCAAAATAAAAATCTCTCTGTTTGAAACAAACAAACAAAATTCTGTATTTTCCCCTTTTCTGGCCCATTTTCCTGCATCGCGAGCAAAAGCAAACACTCCTGGGTATTTTTTTCTCAGGCGCTGGCAAAGAATCACACCCCCTCAGTGGGATCTTAACAGAAATAAATCAGAAGGAGCTCTTGCCTACCTGAAAAGTAGGAGGAAATCCGCCTGTCTGGTTTCGGGTGTAATGTGTGTATCGATAAGGAAGACACAGCCGTCTCAGAAACGGGACCCAATTAATCTATGGGTTTCTTTACCATCAACCCCTGTTCAGATGTGTGCTTTGGAAATACTGATTCATGTGACAGGAAAGTCGCAACTGCTGTGTGTGTGCACAACACGGGGAGGACACGGAGCGAGAACCCGCAGCAACGCAAACCCCACTCGCGGGAGAGCCAGATTGCTTTTTAAGCTAAAACTAATAATTTCATAACTGATTCACATTCAATCTGGCGCCGGTGACGTCACGGGGCATTAGCATACGAGGAGGGATGAAGCCAGCGTGGCTGGAGTTGATAAGGTGCCTCCTGAGGAATTCGCTGCTTGTTTTAATACATTAATTATTTCTCCGTCTTCCGCAACTTTTGCAATTTGTAAGAGCTTAAAGGAACCATCATTCCAAGAAATGCCAGAAGGACACGTTGGAGGGCTCCTCCCGTGGCATCG
>NW_009638249.1:1060-7360 GCF_000690535.1 Cariama cristata | reverse complement strand
GTACCGGAGCGCAGCCCTTGAATCGGGCTCACCTTTGCTTTCCCTCAAGGTCCAGCAGACCGATACTGCCCTTCTGGAGCCCCAGGAGGAGATGGCGATATGCAAATACTACGAAAAGCGGTTGCTGGACTTCTGCGCCGTCTTCAAGCCTGCCATGCCGAGATCCGTGGTGGTAAGCAGCAGTGCCTGCTCGATGTGACTTTGATCTGCTCACGGTCTGCGGTGTGATGACTGACAGAGCTGCAGGTTTTGCTCCCTCCGTGTCTCTTTTTCCTTCACTTGCTTGTCTTGTTCTGGAGAGCACGGATATATTTCAAGTTTTTTTGTCTTCCAGTGGTGCAGTCAGTGTTTCAGACCTCTTTTTATCTCTTTCTGTTTTCTGGGCAGTGCAGCCGTTTCAAAACCGGAGAGTTATTTCTCAACTTCATCTGTTTCTTGTGGCTGATACACTTGCATGGATGACTTTTAGCTGTTTTCTTTTCTCTCTCTTAAGCCAAGAGTAGAAACAAACCTGGTGATACATAGATTGATGATACAATAAAATGATCTCGGTGTACCTAAAAGAGGCAGTCCTAAAGTTGGGCTGTTGTCCAGTGGTTTCTCAAGCATTTCTGCTTGCCTGAGCACAAAGCAAGCTGGTTCAAGCGTCTGCAATGGCAGTAAACTAGCCTACAAAGGAAAAAAAAAAAAAAGTTTGAACTGTCTTATCTTGAACACAGAAGAGTGCATTTCAGAAGGCAGAGGGTGGGGACTTACAGCTGAAGCAGTGAATGAAATTGTGCTTCTTTTGTCACCTAGTCATTGAGTTGTATAACATACTTTGTGCTCTATCAGTCCTCCCTTTTTCTGACAGGTGTGAATAACAAAGATGATGAGTATCTTGTCTGAAGATGCGTTTGAAACATAGCAGTAGGCTGCTGTTACCATTACATGCTCTGTGGAGCCAGACCTTATATTTCAGAAGTGGCCCCTGTAGAGTATGTGTGCTGGATCAGACTCATCAAGTAATGATTTTGAAAAATACCTGCTTTCATGCCAGTGACATTCAGATCAGCTTGGAAATTTGGCATTAACTGCAGTACTTCTAGACATACACAGAAGCATTAATATTAAACATGTTGGGAAATGTACTGATCTAAAACGTCAGATGTCTTGGCTGGGATTACTCAAAACTTTCAGGATAATTTTTTCAGTCTTTAGTTTTTAAATTTCATTTAAATACCAGATTTTTCTCATGAAGATGCTGTAGGCTTTTTGAGCATTGTCTTCCTAAATATGTCTGAAAATGGAGGAAAAGATAACCAAGCTGCCATTTGGTAAGACTCTTGCAGGCATAAATGTATTAGACTTTGAAATATTTAATGAGTGGCATTGTGTGCGTCTGAGTGCCTTAGCGTATCCTGTATGTCTGTAGTATATATTCAAAGTTGCCTGTTCTGTTTTGTGATTTTATTTTTTTATTTTTGTTTTTTCTTAATCCAGTTTTGCTTCTATACTTACTTTCTCTTCCCTTTTTTTAATTTAGGGAACAGCTTGCATGTATTTCAAACGCTTTTACCTCAATAACTCAGTGATGGAGTATCATCCTCGGATAATAATGTGAGTTATCAACGCGTCTTGAGTTATTCTATTAAGTAGAACACTGGAGATATAATCTTTCTGTCTGTAAAGACCTGAAAAAATAAAAAAGGAAATCTAGGAGCTTAAATATGAGTAATGACAAAGTATGATCACTTTCCTTTTCCATTTGGAAAAGTTTGCTGTGTTCAGAACATGGTGTTTTGAAGATACAAATTTGCTGAACAGAACTGATAAAAAGATGGATGCTGCATATGCCAATTGTTTGCTTTTTTTCCCCTTCCTCAAGGCTAACATGTGCATTTTTGGCCTGTAAAGTAGATGAATTTAACGTGTCCAGTGCACAGTTTGTTGGTAACCTTCGAGAAAGCCCTCTTGGACAGGAAAAAGCTCTTGAGCAAATACTGGAATATGAACTCCTGCTTATTCAGCAACTGAACTTCCATCTTATCGTTCACAATCCATACAGGCCATTTGAGGGATTTCTAATTGATTTGAAGGTAGTATTGTTTTATATGCTGTATACTTATATATACTCATATATATGCTCATATATGGACCTGTTGGAGAGGGTGCAGAGGAGGGCAACGAAAATGATCCAAGGGCTGGAGCACCTCTCCTGTGAAAACAGGCTGAGAGAGTTGGGGTTGTTCAGCCTGGAGAAGAGGAGGCTTCGAGGTGACCTCATTGCAGCCTTCCAGTACCTGAAGGGGGCCTATATGAGAGATGGGGACAGACTTTTTAGCAGGGTCTGCTGTGACAGGACAAAGGGTAATGGTTTTAAGCTAAAAGAGGGTAGATTTAGACTTGACGTAAGGAAAAAAATTTTTACAATGAGGGTGGTGAAGCACTGGAACAGGTTGCCCGGAGAGGTGGTGGAAGCCCCATCCCTGGAGGCATTCAAGGTCAGGCTGGATGGGGCTCTGAGCAACCTGATCTAGTTGGAGATGTCCCTGCTCAGCGCAGGGGGGTTGAACTAGATGACCTCTAAAGGTCCCTTCCAGCCCAAATGATTCTATGAGTCTATGATACTCCATATACTGATATAATGTAAATCTGTCGTGGGTTATGTTAGAAAAGTTCTGAATTTTGAAAACTTTGGAAACTTTTGAAAACTTTCTGAATTTCCTTTTGTGCTTGTGATCTTAAAAGATCTAGTTTCTAAGTGATACACAAATATCTGAAAGGAAGTTGGTTTAGTTGTGGTCTTTAAGCATGTTAGATTATTTTTGGAGTAAGAAGATGACGTACTACTTTTTAGCTTTATAAAATATTGTTGAATTGTGTGTTCTGAGGTCATGAACCAGAAGATGAGGAACAGCTACTTACTTTCCTAAATACATATTTTTTTAGACTCGCTATCCAATGCTGGAAAATCCCGAAGTTTTGAGGAAAACAGCTGATGACTTCCTCAATCGAGTGGCTCTGACAGATGCCTATCTGCTCTTTACTCCCTCACAGATAGCTCTCACTGCTATATTGTCTAGTGGTTCAAGAGCAGGAATTAATATGGAAAGGTACTCTTTTCTTTTTCATTATAGGTATGATTTGTACAGTTTATTTGCTTCTTGTGTAAAATTGTGTTCTAGACGTTCTTAACCTGTAGATGTGTGTATTTACTGATAACAATTGTTAACACCCTGGTGTGTTCTTTAACTGTGTTTCAAAACTGCAATGGTACTGTTTTTTGTTGGTTTTTTGTTGGTTTTTTTTTTCCCCCTCATTTCCAAAAAGTAGGTGATAAATGCAATGAGTTGGTGTCTGGTTTTTATAGTCCTTTGGAAGAAGGAAAGAAAAATTAGAACAACATAGGATTTGCCCTAATCCAGCATGGGATTTTGTCTTTAATTAGGACAGTGTTGGTTTTTCAGACTCATCTTGAAGATTAGAGTGAAGAAAGTGGAAATATGGTAGAAATTAAGAGTATGAAAAACGTAAAGAATATCACTTAAAAAAAAGAAGTAAGATTTTTCAGGTATCTAAGGTTATAGAGTCAAATGAAATTACACTGAACAGACAGCTGTTAGGCATGCAGAAAGTAGTGCTGCATTTGGCTGCTACAGCTGTTCAATTTCCATGGAAATGGACTAATGATAAGGTGGTATTTTAAATCAATTCCTTCTTTCCTTTCTGTGGTCTAGCCACTGTTGTTTGCAAAGGCATTATCACTTGGCATTAGGTAAAGGCATTATCACTTTGATATCATTGCTGAAATGCAAAGTATACTTGGTTTGGTTCTTTTCAAGGACAAAACATACTCTTTTCTTCAGAAAAACAGCTACTTAAAGCAATTCCCTCAGTTGTATCTGGAATGTTTAAATTACATGGCGCTCCTTGTTAGCATTTTGCATCTAGAGTGTAACACCTGCAGGCACAAGGGCTGATGTGAAATGCAAACAGTTCTTTTTAAAGAAACTTTCCTTCCACCTCAGATCTCGCTAGTTCTAAAAGAATGGGACAGTGTGGAAGTATCCTCTACAGGGTTCACTGTCCTCTCAGAATGGTATAAAAACATTCAGGTGCTTATGATATCTTGAAACTTGTTGATCTCATTCCCAAATTTATATTCTGTACTACTTGCACCAAAATTCAGAAAAGCATGCTCACAAAAAGAACTAGAATAATTTGTAGATAGCATGTGAATCAAGATATGTGAGCTTTATCTTTGTATATTCGTGAAGACCTCAAGTCTTTGTCACCTGTCTGCACTATACAGTTGCTATAAATTGTTGTTTATTGTTTTACGTGGGTTTGAGCTGCTGGACTTGAGAGAAGCTGGTGATGCAGCTTGGGTCTTGTGTACCTGTGAGTAGGTGTGCCTGCAGAGGTGGGATGGAACATGGAAGGTTTGAAAACCTGTCAGTCCCGGGATGTCAGTATATAGGTCAGTCTTGAAAAAGTTAGATCTTCAGGAAAAAACAGGTGCCACTGTGCTCTGGCTGATAGGTGGCTCCAAATTAATCTTCACTTATGGTATCAGCACAAGGTTAAATAATACTCTTAAATTTGAGCTCTACAAGAGCAGTGATGCTCTAACAGAGCAGCTGTCAGCTTCATGGTGACTGGTGCCTCAGTCTGGAAGCTGGAACTGGTACAGCTCTGTATGTCTATGAGGTAATTTGAAGTAACCACAGAATGAACAGATTGATATACTTCGGAGTCTTTGAATTTTTGTAATTTATCCGTAAGTGTATTTCCCAGGAAGGGATAAAATTACTTGGTTGTGGTGGATCTTGGTGAGGATTGTTGCTCCTGTGTGTTGGGGTTTTACCCAGGTGGTGTGTGTATGTATTAATGTTCTTACTAAAAGGAAGTTTGAACCTCTGAGGGAAGAGAGGAAGGGACCCACAGACTCTTACAAGAGAGCATTTAGGATTTGCTTTAAGCTGTCAAAAGAAGCAGTCACATCTTGCAGACTTTGCTGTCTGTTGGTCTCTGTGAAGACTGCTCTTCTGTAGTATTTGCTTTTCCATCAGTCCTGCTGTGCAATAGTGTGATGTTAGTATGACACTTCGTAGAATCTTAAACGTAAGTTGACTTTGCAGGACTCACTTAGAAATGTTTAAATCTGCAGTGTTGGAACTTTGGTTCTTTACATGGCCAAGGAATACTTCTGTCATGTTCTAACTGAAGAAGAATGTTGCAAGTGACAGATGTGCTTTTTTATCACTTTATAGCACTTATATAACCATTGTTCTTACTAAGCCCAATCATAAAGCTCTAGCACATGTCAAGAATAAATAAAACACATTTTATTAACTAATGGTAGCTGCCACGACTAATTATGACACTAAGAACTTCATTCTTCCATGTTTTTTTTCAGTTATTTATCAGAAAGTCTTATGCTGAAAGAAAACGGAACATCCTTAGCCAAGCTACTGGATGGCATGAAAGGTAAGTAAACATTGGAAAAACATGACAAAAAGTATCTCTAAAGGAGGAAAACCAGCTTTTTCCAAACAACAAAAGCTTTAAGCAGAAGGCTGTGCTTCAAGTGGTTTTCTTCACCTGAGGGCATGCATAAGGTAAAACATGGGCAGTAGAATGAAGTACCTAGCATGTGGGTGCAAGGGGGGAAAACATCGGAACTTTCCTGTGATATGAACAAATGAAATTAAAAGGCAAAGGGCCTGATGCTCCTTAGAACATTAAGTGCTAGCAGTTGGCTCAAAAGTGAGAAATCTGTTTTGGGAACTAGATAATGCTTTTTGTAAGTCAGGATGAAGTGACTCTTTTCAGTTACTGTGTCTTAAAAATTACAGCTTCAGGGAAAAGCCTGCACATAAATACTACTACCACCAGAGGGTACCTTTTCTAACCTAAATGATAGGTATTAAGTGATATGCCAGGGTTTATACTTCCCCTCTGTTTTGCAGCCATAAAGATGTTTCAAAAGGTGTTGAGGTTTGCTAGTCTGAGGGGAAAAAAATATATATAAACACCAAGAATCCTAGCATGGTCTACCTAAGATAATGAGGAATGTAATACACTGATTATTATCTTTTTTCAATTAAATGAAAAGACTGGGATGTGAAATTTTCAATAAGTAAACAGTTATTTAATGCTCTAAGCTAGTGCATGCCCTTAAAATGGGAGAGTGGTAACATTAAAAATGCAGTCCTTTGACTAAGCTGACTAGTAGTGAATGCACCATACAAGTCACCAGAGTCTACAAATTCAATTTAAATTGAATTTATAAAACTTAAGATGCCTTGCCCTTTC
>NW_009638249.1:0-1029 GCF_000690535.1 Cariama cristata | reverse complement strand
CTGCTGACAAATCCAGTCTTCAGGTTTCCATTGCTGAGATGCAAAGGGAACACTGGGATCTCTTATTCTTCACTTGGATTATTCTGGAAGGTAGCTTTAGCCCAAAGGCAGCTCTTTTGTAAACATTCGATGGGTGGAAGGAAATTTTGAAGCATCTATAAATGACAAGTTTTACAGAGAACTGGTGGTAGAGGAAAAAAATCATGTTTCTTGCAGGGTAACTGTAAATTTAATTTGCGTTCTTAATAAGACTGAAACCAATCTTTTCTTTTTTTTTAAGACTGGAGTACATTGCTGAATGTAAAAAAAAAAAAAAAAAAAACCACAAAACAAAAAAACTGTGTATTTAGAAGCTTGTTAGCAGAGTAACGTGAACTCTACATTATTAGAGTTTACCTTGAGCAAGTCCAGAATCAACAAAGCTAACGACTTGTTTCAGTGTAGTTCTTTGTGCTCAGCTTCTGCTGTACCTTGGTGTTAGAATTAATCCTTGGATGCGAGATAGAAGTCAAGTCTTAAATATGTAGTCTTTGATCCTCTAAAGTTTGAGTGCTACGTAGCATGGGAAGTTTTGTAAGCAAGCAGTTTGGGAAGAGTTAATGTTTGAGGATCTAATGCTTGCTTTGACAAATATAAGGATTTTACTTGGTAAGCTTTCTATCTCAGCTGTTTGCAATACACTGCATATTGCTTTGTAGTGTCTTTTGAGTCTGTTTAAAAACTAGCTAGAATGCCTTCAAAACCTTACAGAGGTGTGGACTTCAAAACATTTTAGATTCTGTTTTTTCTCCATGTACCATGCTGATTTTTTTGGTGTAGGTTTTTTTTTGGTTTTTTTGGTTGTGGTTTTTTGTTGTTTTTTTTCCCTAATAGAAGCTGCTTGAAAATATATACTGTGCTCCTGTTAACCTGACAGAAGGGAGTGTAAAACTGTTGCCTCGAGCTAAACTATGAGGGATAAACAATAACAGAAAGCCATACTACTGATTGATAAACTTGTGTAATTCACATCTGTGATGGGTTGACCCT
>NW_009638248.1:0-3412 GCF_000690535.1 Cariama cristata | reverse complement strand
CTTTGAAAATTAAAAAAAAAAAAAAAAAATCCAACTATTTAGAAGTATTTTTAAGCCTCCAAAGAAAGCCAAAAAGCCCTACTCAAAGACATGTTTACGTCAGTACACAGCAGTTAGATGGTAACAGCTGGAATGCACTAAAAGAAACTAGTATCTTCAAATCACGCAGACCTGCCCAAGTCCAACTAGTTAGACTTAATTTGCACTTAACCTGAAAGCAACTGGGTGAAGTTCTATGGGCTGAGCAGGACGGAGAGATAAATCCCTTCAGGACCTAAACCTGTGTGTGAAGGGCCATTGCCTGTCTTCACACTAGAAACTGGAACTGCCATCATCATTTGAATACTATGAATAAATACTATTTTCAACATTTACAGTGACAATTTTCGATTTGAGGAAGGCTGTTTTCCAAAATACGAATAAAAATTAATGCAATTTCTCCTCCCAGCTTGCTGGAGGGGATGTTTTGATTCCTGATGAATTTAATAGTCCCAGAGAAACATTAGGGTTTTTTTTGGCTAGACCTAATAGTAAGATATTTCACTTCAGTACCTATGGAAAGGGACTGACATGATGACTGAAGATAAAATTCCAGCTACACTAGACAGCAGTCTGTCTCTTCTCAAAAAGATCAAGTCTGTAATTAAGTTCTGGATTGTGTAGTATTTATTACAGTTAATACAAACACCTCTCAAACAGCATCTACGCTCAGCCACTGGATAGGCAAAAACAAGGGAATAATATATGTAATACATCAGGCTTCGAAAATAAAAAACCCCACCCAAAACACCACCTTTACATAGTTATGCAATAGTTTAGCTATTTAATATGCAAAGAAAAAATATGTTACTCTCTGCTCCTGAAAAGCAAATGATCTTTCTTTGTAGAGTACAGTGGTATTTTATAAAACTGGAGTTACCTCTTTAAAATATTGAATGACTAGCAAAAGGTCTCACTGGATCCAGCAGAGATAGACAGAGATCTCGTCTCGCTGCCTGACAGTCTTTTTGTTGCGAGACTTCTGTTCCCTCTGTAAGTGCTGTACTAACATTCAGTAAGAAATACCCACTCCAGACCTTTACTGACAGAGGGTAACAAGGAAACCTAACTTTACTGCAAGCGGTGGCAGTAAACTTGTTACTCCCCCAACCCCTTCCATGGCAGAAGCCGCCTCTAATGATACACTGATTCACAATAATGCAGCCCCTTGACATCATTAAGGCTGTGGCACCAAAGCAAGTTAGCCCACTTTCACTTTTGGTGCATGTCAGCTCTGTACTGGATCACGTGTGCCAAAGTGACACAGTGCTCTCCTCCATGCTCTTACAGCACTCCAGCCTTCGTAAACTATGTAGGCAACAGAGCAAACACTGGGGACGTTTCCCTTCTCCTACAATGCAACCTACTTCCTTAGGTCAGAGCCCCAGTTAGCTCAGTGCTAGCATCATACTTGGACTCAAGCTTCACATCATTACAGTTCTGCACAACTGGCAACCTAACTGTCCAGAAATTGTTTCGTGGGGCCCTCTTCATGACAGCTTTTGGGATGAAGGGTTTATGAAGGCATAAAGGCCTCAGAGGGATCTATCAATCCATCTTGACAGGATGACAGTAGCTACTCTAGTTATTAAGCTGAAGAAGCCTTCGCAAAGGCGCTGGCAGTCAGGGATGGTCCACAAAGCACTAAACCACCCCTTCATCCTAAGAAGTAAGTCTCTGAATTTCCCAGCAGACAACAGTGTTGCTCCCCACAACACAAAGGCAAATTTGGAAACCCAGTGCTTTTCAAGCTCACCCGCTGGTTACAAAGACACCTTGGCTCTTTCCTGTCATTCAACAGCAAAGCATTTTGTTACAGAACAAAAAGCCAGCTGCCAACAACAAAAAAGACAGTATGTGCCAATGTCTCTGAGGTACGTCACTTGCAGATAAACCTTAAAAAATAGTAAGCCTTAAATAATAAGCACAGAAGTTCTTTCAATCAAAAATTTTATTGACATTCTTGGCAAATTAATCTGAATTTATGATCTTGGTCTCTCCTTCTTGCCCTTGTACAAGGCCAACAGAGAAACATTGGCTACTTTGACAACCTTGAAGCGAACTCCAGGAATGTCACCAACAGCGTGACCCTTCCGACCAAAGCCAGCAACCAGAACTTCATCGTTTTCCTGCAATGAAAGACCACGTAGTTAGAAAGCTATGAACATTAAACCTGTACATGCTTCTGAAATGGGTAACATTAAATTTGACAAACACCCTAGACTTTCTATGGAAAGCGTGGAAATACTGAAGACTATTGATAGACATACATGAATAAAAGGACTGTTATTCCCTCCAGTATTTTGGAAACATAAGCCAAGACGTCGTTTAGCTTGCAGCAGCATGGCAAGTGGAAAGTACAAGAACATCTCTGGCATTTTTCATCTGCCTCTGCAGTTACAGCTTTAAGATACAAATGGTGCAGAATGCCACAAACCCCTGTCTAACCCTCCCCCTACCTCTCTCAGTTATGTGTTTTCTTTTTCCACTGTGAGATAAAACTTTTTATAGATGACTTCGTGAAAATTACTCACCTCAATAAAGTTCAAGCAACCATCATTGGGAACAAAAGCTGTTATTTTCTTGCCGTTCTTAATCAGCTGGACTCTAACACATTTCCTGATGGCAGAGTTGGGCTGTTTAGCTTCTACTCCACTAAAATGGAAGCACATGGAAATAAATCAGCAAGTATCAGTTTGATGAACTAGCAGATATTCATTACACCACCACAAATGACTGTATTACTTTGTACTAAGGGCAAGTTGTAGCTCTACTTCAGAACGAAAAACTGTCACATTCAGAGCTACGCAATGTATAAAAGCCCAGTTCCTAAGCTGTGTAAAACTTTATCATCTACAGACAAATAATTTAGTAAATAAAAATCTAGGCTGGCTGGGGAAAGGAAGAGAAACACCTTGGAGCCCTGGCAGTGTCCCAATGAAGCTTATAAATTATGAAAGAAAAAAAAAAGTCCAGAAGACAAGTAAATAGGATCTTTGACACAAAGCACACACACAAACCCCACCCCAGCCACAGCCCAAGCTGAGTGAAGTGATATTTTAATTTTTATTCTTTTGCTTATAAATAAGCAAAATTTTTAAAGTGACATGTGTATGGGAAAAAATACTTTTCAGCACTGCCACTTGGAAAAATAAACTGCTTCCAGTCTAGCACACAGAAGCGAATAGAAATGTGGCATGTTACAGGTAACAAAACCTCTCATATTTAGAAAATAAAATAGCTTAGCAGCCCTTCTATTTTGAGGTCCTCTCAAAGCCTCCATTTTCTGCGTGACCTTCCAGGGCAGCCAGATGCCCCACGCTGCGCACCAGCGGGCGGTGGAGTCAGGCACGCCGGGGGTGCTCGCCCCACG
>NW_009638247.1:384-7574 GCF_000690535.1 Cariama cristata | reverse complement strand
TTCTATGATTCTATGATTCTATGATATTGAAGTACATGAGATTTCTTAATGGGCTTCAATCCCATTTTGGGCCTGCTTCAGGATTTAAACAGTAAGTAATTTATACATAAAAGGGATCATTGAGGACCAAAAGTGACTGGGAAAGCCATGAAAATGTCAAAACCAGCTGAGTCCTGCTCCTGTTTCTCAATAGCAATAATTTCCACTGAGACATGAAGACTTGTCAAACATAAAAGCTGCGTATTTATATTTAAGGAATAAAGTTTTCCATGTTATACATATTTGTAGGAACATAAAACTGACATCTTCTGATATCTTGGGTTACAGCTGAGGCCTGGGGACATAGCATGAGAAAAAAGATGGGAAAAACTCAATGAGGGAATACCCGCAGCAGTTTAAAACAGTAATATATCTGAATAATCATCTTCTGCATTACACACGGGGAAGTCAGTGGTGAGTTACATACACTCTAGGGTCCTTTCATACCGTTAAAGTGATGGGAAAAGGCCTTTGTGTTCCTGAGAACTGGGATATAAGTGAGCACCACTGAAGAGATCTCCATCAAACTGAAATGGGTTTTAGTTCATTCAGTCCAAAGGGAGAGAGCAAACTTTAATTAACTCAATAGCTGTCAAGAGCTTGGAGACCTGCAGATTAATGGTGCTGGCCACAAAACTGCAGAGCATCAGAAGTACAAGCCAGCCCTGCCACGGTGAAGACTGGCAGGGATCAAGAAGAGCTGGGTTAAGAAACTCCCCTGCTCTCTGGTGATGTGCCAAGGGAGCTCCTCACCACATCCACAAAAAAATGCCAAAGCTCAGAAAAAGTGCCAGTCCAAGCTGCCCGGTGTGTGATGGGTGCTGGCCACTTCCAGCCAGCACAGAGCTGCACCATGCAGTTTGGGAACAGGAAGGGAAATGCAGTGAGCTTGGGGGGGGGTGTGTAGGGCATCTCTCCTGGGAAGTGATAGTACAAACGGCACAAAACCTGCATTCTTCCACATGCACAGTCAAGCTTTAGCTATGGCAGGGTTGTAGTAAAGTGCAATTCCTGCCATACAACAGTCAGTACCTTCCAAAGCCCTGAGTCTCTGGCGGCAGCAAACCAGCAATGCAGAGATGTCACTCAGGGATGACACCAGAACAAGCCTGCTCGGGGTCCACAGGAATGCAGAACCAGAATGCAAGTCACTGACAACCCTAAATATGCTTCTGCATATCAAGCCCTGCTACCTCTCGCCGCTAGCTTGCAGGAGACATAGCTAAGCTGGTGTAAAGGTCTCTCTGACCAAGAGAGGAGAACCCACATTACCCAGTAAGTGCCACTTTCTCCAGTAAGGCACACGGATTCTTAGCACACCAAAACATGGGTCTTTTGAGGATATACCTTCATCATGGGGGTTGTGACCCTCAGATGACAAATCCGCTGTGGGTGCAGAACATCTGATGCTCAGCTGTCTTAACTCACAGTCCTTGTTCCAAATCCTGGATTCTCTTCCCTGTCCTCCCTGGGAGGAGGACTGTGGGGGCTGCCAGTGGCCCACTTGCTGCCAAAGGACACATACTGGATGGATCTTCCTTCCCTTCTTTCCTTTTTACAGTTGGACTCAATCTTAAAAGGTCTTTTCCAACCTAAAAGATGCTATGATTCTATGATTCTAACACAACTTAGGGCACACCAAACAAAAAGCTAAAGTAAAAATGCCACGACAGGCAAGGAAGTCCTCCCAGATTAGAAGATGCAAAAACTGAAGCAGTAACTGGAGATGTAGGTCTGTCTCTATGTGCATTATGATCTGCTCTTGGATTTGGCAGGTGTTTATGGGCACATCTGCATGAAATATGAACCTGCCACAGTGCATTGTTTCCCATGTGGCCCTCTTGTGCATGATCAAAAAGCAAAACCTTCTGGCTTTTGTCAGGCCAAGAATGGCCACCTGGTGCCATTTTGACGGCACCAGTTCTCAGACCACACTGTTTTGAGCCCCCAAGGACAGCTGCTTCCTGCCACAGACACCCAGGTCTGCAGTGAGGACGAGATGTCTTTTTCTTCACCTTCAGACTTGATGCCCTTGGTTTGCCTACAGGATCTTCTCAAATCTCATTTCCAAACCCATCTTCTTCCTGTGCCAAGCCTCTTGCCAGGATATGCAGACTGAGCTGTGAGAGGTCTTGAAAGAAGAGAAGTACAGCCAAAAAAGTCCCTGCTGCCCTGGAGGACATCATCATGCAGCCCAGAAGGGAGGCAGAAACCTGGAGGCTGGTGCAGACGCTGCTTCAAGATGTCTTCTCTCAGCAGCCCTGGGAGAGAAGCAAAGAGAGTAGCAAGCAGAGTTTGCCAGAGGAGGTGGGTGTAAGGAAGGTGGATCTAGAGGTGGAGATCTTTGCTCCTGGCCAGCCAGAGGGGAAAACGGCCATCATGAAAGCTGTCTGGCAAGCATTGGAAGTGCTAAAGCAGAAGCATCCAGGTGTGGAGAAGGATTGGAAGATCCCAGTGGAGTATGGGATCATGAGGGGATAACCGGGGGAAGAGAAGGGCACGAGAAGGCAGTCCAACACTACTCTATTGCTGGGTCTTTTGCACAGCCTGAAGGCAGAGGGGGTATATATATCACTAATAAAGGGCACTTTCTGTCTGAACTCATTGCCTGGTCCCTTCAAACACAAAAACAGCTGAACTAAATCAGATCAAGGGTCTATTTAGCCTAGCATCATCTCTGTAATAGCTGCCCTGAGTCTCCAGAGAAGTGCAAGAACAGGGCAATGACATGTTATAATTTCTGTGAGAACTTTTTGAGCCTCCAAATACCTTCCGCTGAGGCTCCGGGGGGACCTTAGAGCAGCCTTCCAGTACCTAAAGGGGCCTACAAGAAAGCTGGGGAGGGAATTTTTACTAGGGCGGGTAGGGATAGGACAAGGGGCAATGGCTTTCAACTGGAAGAGGGAAGATTTAGATGAGATATTAGGAAGAAATTCTTCACGGTTAGGGTTCTGAGTCACTGGCACAGGTTGCCCAGAAAAGTTCTGGATGCCCCATCCCTGGGAGTATTCAAGGCCAAGTTGGATGGGGCTTTGAGTAACTCGGTCTGGTGGAAGGTGTCCCTGCCCATGGCAGGGGGGTTGGAATGAGGTGATCTTGAAGGCCTCTTCCAATCAAACCATTCTATGATTCTATGATTCTCTGGGCTGTCCTCCCTTGCCAGCTATTAAACTGGTAGGAATGGTTTCTTGGCTATCACAGGCTTTTCTCTGTGCCGTGAAGCACATGACATCATTTATAGAAGCTCATAAATAGCAATGGGTCTCCCAAGCCCCCATGCGGACTCACTTTGACATCCTGCCTTGGAGGGACAGGATCCAGGTGACAGTGTCCTTCTCCTTCCTTGAAGCAGCTGCCTGGATCCCACCATCACCAGGCTGGAGTAGGAGAGCTGGCAAAGATCCTCCTGCTCTTCAGGGTTCCCTTTGACTAACGCTGCAAATTGCAGCATGAGCAGCAGCGCTGCACCAAATATTTTGGGGCTGAGAAGGCTAGGGGGAAGGCATCGCAGTGGAGTCTGCGGTTATCCGGGGACCTGGAACCTGCAGGGTGTGAACTTGCAGGTGCACCAGCTCCCATATCCCTGGGCTGATACAGCAGGATTTCCCCTGAGCACAAGGCTTCTGGCTGTAGTATCCAAAAGGTTTTCTGCCATTGTGGCTGATTTTAGAAGCAGCAGTGGAATTACTGAGGCTGCGGAAAGGTTGGAGGCTCCCGATTCTCCCTGCTCTGATAACAGGAGCGAGTCTTTGTCCTAAGGGACAGTCAGAGTTAACAAACATCATCCTAGAGGACAGTTTGAGTTTTGTGTACTTGGAAAGTGCTTCAGCTAGGCATGTGAAAGGACTTCAACTGGAAAATTCTTGATTACTAAGAACCATGTTACTATGAAAAATTTTGAAATAAATGGATGTTTTTGTAGGTAACTCAGGGAAAAAGAACAACAGCAAGCTCTGCTTGTGCCTTGGCTTCAGGGATATGAAGCAGTTGAGGAAGGTCACCTTGCAGAGTGCAGCAAAAATACAGGAGAGCTGCCAGTGTGATTGCATATGGAAATAAAATGCAATTCCAAAGCTTTTGGGAGCATGTGAGGAGTTAAAACACCTGCTAAACATGCCCTACGGAGTACACACAGGAAATGATGTATCTTCATTTTGGCTATGGAAGCGAGGAACTGCCACTGCACAGATCAGAAGCACAACTCTCTCACAGCAACAGAAACCAGGAAGGCTCTTTGCAATGCAGCGAGACAGCTGGGTGCATTCTTGCACCTAGAGGGTTGCAAAAAACGTCACAGGCTCTTAGAGACGTGATAACATCTACCAACACAAGGGGTTTGTAGAATTTTGAGGGGATATCAAATGATGATTCCTTGAATCCTGCACAGATGCCATCCACTACTTTAGGCATATTGTACAGACGTGTACAAGGTGGTAGCATCCTTGAAAAGGAGGGGACATTTGGCTTGATGGCCTTATCGAAGTTGCAATTGCTCTCAGGAACAAAATGTGCCCAGAATAAACTTTACTGCTTGAGCTGAGGGGCTGAGCACAGATACACACACACCCAGAAGATGTGTCTGTGAGTCAGCAGGGCATAGCCCTTCAAGCACGCTGTGTTTCCTTTTCTGCTTGAACACGTGTGTTGCAGGGCACAGCATCATCTCTCCAGCACAGAGGAAGGAGCTCAGCCTCCGGCAGAAGGTGCTCCAGAAGTCTGCAACGGGGTTAGTCAAAGCTCCAGGCTCGGCCAGGGCACAGAAGTCTACTGAGGGAAATGTCTGGAATAGATACATGTATTTATCAGGTATTTTCTGCCAGCTGCAATGTGAAGTGTTGGAGATAAACATTCACGTACTGAAAAACTGGCCGAGATGGAAACCAGCTTTCAATTAGAAACTAGGCTTTGCAGGTTGAGTCACCAGCACCATGACTCCCAGGGGACTTGCAGGGTCACTACCAAACCAAACAAGAAAACCAGAACCAAAGTCAAGAGCAGCAGAACCAATCTTAAGAGCAGCAGCTGTGTAGAAAACACCTTCCTAAATCTGTTCAGGCAAACAACCTCCCCAGCCTGTGTGCTGCTGGAGTGAGATCACATTGGAGCTCTGGAGATCATCACATTGGAGCATGTGAGATAAACTGAAGAGATAAGGAGGCCGACATTTTAAAACCAGTTAACCGCACCCCTGCAGCAGCAATGGATGCAATGGCAAGTGGCCACGCTCTGTGCATACCCAATATATGACTTCCACTGTTGCTGAACGATCAACCTGCTTTACACCAGAAAAGAGAGTATCTGCTCACAGCTGAGTGATGTGTTTGCCCTGCATGTCACATCTGCTCACTCTTCCTGAGGAAAGAACTCGTCTTTCTAGTAACCTCCTTGAAAATGAAGACTTCAGAAGGGAAAATCATGCAAGAGGGGAATGCCTCTGTTGGTCTGAAAGACAGGGATATGGAGTCTGTCCTTGGGTCATTTAGGATAAATGGAAAAGAACAAGCTCTTTTTAGGTCTTGGGATTCGCTTGTTTTTCTCTCTGCTCAGCTTCAGCTTTTTTAAATTGGCAGCATTAGGAAGCAGGTGCTTTGTCTCCAAGGAAATCCCTGAGGGCTGTCAGACTTCTCTCCAGATCAGCTCAAAGGTTGGTGACACCTCGCACTCTGCACAGAACTGTCCCCAGGCAGGACACTTGTCAGCCCCTATTCGACAGTCCAGGAGTGAGTCACCGAGAGACAACATGGCACCCAGCAGAGGCAAAACCACCACTGTGCACTGAGGAGTAGGTGCGGCACAGGCAGCTGCGGTGTGACAGCTACAGTGGCAGGAAGGGAGCCAGCCGACAGCAGGACGAGGCAGAGATGATAGCCGTGAGTGAGGGCTGCAGCACTCGGCAGGTGACTGCAGCAAGAGGAACCGCGCAAATACCCAGAAGGACAGCGTTGACTTATTTTGGCTGAATTATACAGGGGAGCTGCTTGGTGTTCAACGGTGTAATCTTTGGATTTAAACACGAATAGATAGGGTCACCTACGGAGGGTTTTTCATATTCTCTAACCATACCTAAATGCTGCAACATTTGGCAAACATCCAGCCTCCACTGTTTTAGTCTCCTCCTGTGAGGCTGGCTCCTTGCTCCTCCAAACCACTCTCTGCAACCCAGCCCAGCCTGACCTGACCTCATCGCTCATGGGCCTGCCAGCAAGAACTGAGCTCCAGAGACAAGAATGGCAGTGTGGCATACCCTGTCTTACGGAAATACTGCATCCAACAACTCAAGCTTGTATTTGGTTTTTTAATGGTCACATCACATTAATGACCCTATTCCATGCCGTCATCTTACAAAGGCACCCGGACTTCCTCCTGTTATTTCCAGCCAAGTTCCTTCAGTACATGAGTTTGTATTCTGCACTGTTTTGTTTCTTCTGAAAGGAATTCCCCCCGATTGCCCTGTACCTGACCCTTCTCTATACTCACATCCTCCCAACCTTGTACACTGCGTGATAAATTAACAGAATTAAGTTGTTCTCTAAAAGCAATTCCTCACGAACCTTCCTCCACCCCGATTCCTCCTTCAATAAATTGTCATCTTCTATTTAGCGAGGCCCTTGCCTACATCATCTTTTGTACGTACCACTCTGAAAGGTAACTTTTCAAAACAATATTAGCTTTCCTTGAAGCAGCATCACACTTTACCACATTTTTCATGCATTTTCCCTGTCCTTCCCATGTGCTTAAGAGAAAGGGGCTTGGCTAGTCAGGTCGCCAAACACCAAGCGAGCAAGACTGAGACTTTGTTGACCCGAGGAGGTGGAGAGGTTCCATGCTTCAGGGCCTGGTAGAGCTCCAGCTGCTAGTGAACTCCCAGGGAACACATACATCTCCATGGGCTTTCACTGATGGCTGGCATGGTGGAGCAGAGGGACATTTGCTGTTATTACCTGCTCTCTTCAATGCCAGATGAAGCCTTTCAGATACACCAGTAACTCCCATGTTGACATTTTATGCGGTTACACTTTTTCAGTGGAGATTCATAAAGGGAGGATACAACATTTATACTTCAGCTTGTACAAATGCTGTACCTAACTTTACGGGTCGTTTGGGGAGTTGAATTTATCCCATCCAGCTCTAACTAGTCTGCCAAGGCTGCT
>NW_009638247.1:0-353 GCF_000690535.1 Cariama cristata | reverse complement strand
CTGACCCAGCCACAGCAGGGCTATACAATGAGACCTATTCCTCAGTGTCATGAAGCAGCAGCAGTCCAGGATTGCCAGAATATACTTCTTTAATACACAAACCTGATTTTCTAATCCCTGAGAAAGGGGTTAGAAGGAGCACTGCTGGGCTTGTATTTTTGCTGTGACTGCTTTTGGCAGGCAGTGCTTCAGCTGCTGCCTCTCTGATCCCTAGTAAACAATGATACAAAAACTGAACATACACCGTTTCTTATAAAAAAACCAAACCCCCAAAAAACCAAACCCCCAACTCAACTTGTCGTCTTTCCTCCTTTCACAGGAGCAGCACCCACAGGGTGCCCGGGGCTCCTGCC
>NW_009638246.1:0-28262 GCF_000690535.1 Cariama cristata | reverse complement strand
GTTTTCCTGTGAACAGAACAGTAGAAAAACCACAACATTTTAATGAAGGTAACAGACTGTGCGCGAAAGGCTGTTTAGAAAGATTCACCTTTAGAAGGTTTTCAGAGAGAATGGTGAACATTTGACCTCTTGGGGAGCTAATTAATATTTCAGAAGAGTTTTAAATTGAGAAACAGGAAGAAGGAATTTATACTAAACTGATGCAATACTCAAATTTTATTTTAAATACAGGAACAAGGACAGCAAATGAAAAGATATGTAAAGAGATAAAGGTACATAGAAATATCACTTTGTGGTTGAACAGACAGAAAGCAAGAACAAAATCTGTCTCACTGACTATTCTATTGATATCAGGATATAATTCCACTTATAGATGAAGTGAGATCCTCAAGAAATAAAGAGATTTTGGTACAAGTGATTCCAAAAGCTTAGCAACAAAACACAGAACCCAAATCTAGTAAAGCAAGGTATAAAATTAAAGTATAATGAAAAAAAAAAGAGTAGCAATCATAAGTGGAATACAGAAGTTTAAAAGTATACTGTTAACAAGAAAACTGGAAATACAAGTAGAGATACGGGAGAGGAGGGAGGATTACACAGTAGTGATGCAGTAAACTACAAGTCAGCATGAAAAAACATACATATTGGTCAAAAATATTTTGAAGAAAGGTTATGAAAGATGATCTAGAG
Organism: Cariama cristata; assembly: GCF_000690535.1. NCBI lineage: Eukaryota > Metazoa > Chordata > Aves > Cariamiformes > Cariamidae > Cariama > Cariama cristata. The sequence continues at coordinate 27,572 of NW_009638246.1, read as the reverse complement.
GAGTAAAGATAGAAATTTTCTTTATATTCACTTGATCCAGGGATCCCTATTTTCCTCCAGGTCAGTTTGGAATATATTTTTTTCTTTTTTAAATACTGTATGGTTGAGATTTTAAACATCCCACATGTAGATTAGAGGGCAAAGCATCGTACTAAGAAAAGGAAATAGGTAGACGGATGGATTTATTCACCTAATAGACTTGAAACCAACAAGTATTTTAGAATTGAGTCAAATACTTACTTCGTAGTGAGCACAGGCACAAAAAAAAATATTACAGAAAATGACCTTAAAGTAATGGCTTCATTTAAATTAAACGGGGAGATAGGTAAAGGTAGGACTAATTATGGCTTTTCTCTACAAAAGGGCAAACTTAGAGGAAAAGGAAGCTGGCCAATTAAACTGAAGAGCTTGAGGATCTGAATATATAAAGAGCCTGGAAAAGGTTTTCAATCAAAACTGAAAAGAATTGTTTTGACTTGTCATATATATAAGAGGAAACTTACAGCTATGATTCTAGAATCAAGTGGGAAAAATAACACCTCTACTAAGAGAGAAGAAATGTTCGCTGCTATTTTTCTGGCATTTACCTTCCAGGTAAGCTGAACTTTTGAAAGGAAAGAAGCTTGCTCCTTTGTGGACTGCAGTTTTGTGAGTGTGTCCAGCAGGAAGCAGCTCCTGGAATAGAGAATGTAGCACCAATATTGGAGAGAGGCAACAAGTAAGGATCCTGCAGGTCAGGTGAGCGCTGAAAGCAGTTGGTGGCCTGCCTGCAGCAGGCAGCAGAGGTAAAAACTAAGCATCAGAAGACACGCAGAAAGAAAGGTTTTCCCAAGGACTCATGGGAACTCCATGTGAAACTGGAACTCAGGAAGTCACCGCTAATTGCTGCACTAGAAAGCAAAACTAGAGGAGAGAAACTGCCTAGCAAAGGCACAATGGGCAATAGCTATACCGGTGTTCAGTTATTTCACGCATCTCACCTAGTCCTTCTCTATTTAACATTTATGCTGGTTGTAATGAAACAGTTTTAGACACTTGAAGACATGTGATATGTAAAGAAAAGGTCTATCTCAAGGCTCCGACAGAGGGGGTACCCTAGCATGGCAACAACGACTCAAGAGCATGCAGATAAAACAATGCACAAATGTGGTGTGAAAATTAGAAATTAACTTCATAGGAATGAGGTGCTGAAATAATTTCTGATGAAAACAGATAAGGTAAAAAAAAATCCTTATTTTTTTTTATATGGGGCTTGCTTAGCTTGTGAAGTGTTTAAATAATACCACTGCTTGTGATCACATATCAGACTTGATGACACAGGATATCATCAGAACCAAAGCAGTAGTCTTTCATCACAGGCTGTCCTATAGAAAGAAGTGTTTCCCAGCAGTTTTGTAGCCATGAATAGTCAGCTATCTGTTTCAGAGAAGTTACACTTGGATGTCCACATTAAATCTTTACTTGAAATTTAAAATGTTTATACCATTATCATATCATAAGTTATAGAAAGACAGAACATTTTTTTCCTTGAAACACCAGACTGAAATCTTTCATTGTCACAATCCATATTACCTATGCAAGCAGGCAAAGGTTTGTCCCAGACTCTTCGATCTCCGCTTAAGCAGGTCATAATACTGCTACCATGCATTGTATAGCCAGGATTACAGCTGTATAAAATGACAGTGTCTATAAAATGTCCTTCATCTCGGATCTTGTAGCCATAATTTGGTATGCCAGGATCTTCACACTTCACTAGGTCAAAACCTGCAAACAGAAATGGGAAGAGAAAAGAAGAAAAAAGGACACAGAGATATAAAATATCAAACAAAATATAACGCCAGTGAATCTGATCTTGATGCAAATTATAGTCTCATGATTCAATTAGATTAGATGTATCCACGGTGACCAAAGATAAATTATATATAATTTGGGTAAATCAGAAACTGAAACACCAAGAACTAATTACTCATTTGATATTTGATTATGGCATTAGTTTATTGAAGAAAGCATATTAGCTACACTAGCCTAAAAGAGATTAGTGAGCAATTTATTAATTTATAACACTTCTATTCTTTCATTCTTTTTTATTCAGAGGAAAGGAAGCATCAGCTCTGTATTTGGCACTAAGCAGGAGCTTCACCTCCTCATCTCATCTCCATAATGAAGCCAGCAGACCATAGTGGTAACTCAGGAAGAAAATGCAAAGGTTATTTCATCCATCCTAGCGTCAAGATAGCATGGCTTCAGTTTCTTCTCTGCTGAAATGAAGAAATATTCCTAGACTCATTTTCGATTAGCATTCCCCTTTTTGGTCTATTAACATGCTGAATGGGATAAACAGCTCCCTCTGTGCTCCATGGAATGAGCAGTTCTACTCTGAGCAGCTACAACTCTTCCCATATTTCACCCTTTCCTCTCTGCATTTTCTCCATATAGCATTGCTAAAATGTAAAGATGCATTCTAAATCTCTCCTTCTGCCTTGAGGTCCAGTTCTTGGAGCAATATAAAGAGTGGTTCCAAATTCATCTTTCTCAACTCCAGATTCTTCTTCTTTGTGGATTCTTCCTTTACCACTGTCATGTCCTCAGTCCAAGGAAGTAATTCTGACTCTACAAATGGCTTCCACTTTGCTGTCCTTATTTTACTGAACAGCTTTATTAAGTCGTTCTGAATCAGGCTCCTGGTCTTCCCTCCAGTTTGCTGTTTTCAGCTCATTCTCTACATGAGGTTGCCCAGAGAAGCTGTGGATGCCCCATCCCTGGAAGTGTTCAAGGCCAGGTTGGATGGGGCTGTGAGCAACCTGGTCTGGTGGGAGGTGTCCCTGCCCATGGCAGGGGGGTTGGAACTACATGGTCTTTAAGGTCCCTTCCAACCCAAACCATTCTATGATTCTGTGAGGTCCTTCACTAACTAGGAGTGAATCAGGCATCTTTATGGTAAATAATATACGCACAGTCAACCTTTCATTATTTTACAAATGCACAAACTAGAGTTGGTATCATATTTTTCTCGTTGCCTTTCTCCCAGCACTGAGAAGGTCAACCTCATCTCAAAAAATGGCAAGGAGTGTAATACCTTGCTTTTCTTCTTGTACAGATGCTAAAGCTGTCCAACAACCAAGTCCTCTGAAAACACAAAACGCCTTTGTTTTCTTTGTTCATAAATTGGGCACAAAGGCTGGGATTTACCTGTTATAACTTGGGGTTCTGAAAATTAGAAGGCTAAATTTGAACTAGCAGGCTTAGGCTACTTTCATAGTCGGTAGGGAAATATGAATCTCAAGAAAACAGACTAACTCTTATTTAGATAGGTGGTCAGATCAGACAGTTCAATCAGCTTCTGGAAACACTCACCTACCTTTACTGTAAACTGAACCTAAGTTCTTTCTTTATGTAGTAGGCTATAGTGGCTCAGAATTTGAAGCATCTAGACTTAGGGGAAAGGAATCCCACCCAAAAAAGAATGCTATTCCATCACATAGATGCTGCATCCCTATCTGTGCTAACATCTGAAGAAACACCAAGCCCCAAGACCAACAAGAATGTTGTGACCACAGCCATGCACTTTTAAACTCAATTACCCTTCAAAAGAGCATGGCCGACTACAAGACATTTCCTGGGAATTTAGCTCACACTGTCCGCTACATTACGCCTGAGATTGTTTGGGAGAGTGCTAGACAGTCCAAGCTAGAAGCATGCTAGCATTTACCCTAACATTTCAGCACTCCAGAGAATCACTTTCCCACACTCATACTCGTGCCCTGACAATGTTTAGTAAACAGAGGTGTAGCCTATGTGTCAGAAGGACTACGTATAATCACACACGGTAGAAATGGATTATAGAGATTTCTCATTATTCACACAGAAATAATCTTCTAGCAAGGGAATATTTGCACATCCCTGCAATTTCACTTTGTCAACAAAAAAGAAACAAGTAAACATGCTCAGTTTCTAGACAAAAAGGATAGCATTCATTTTAACTAGCTCTCAGCATCAATTATATAAACAGCCATATCTAAACCAGTTGTCTGTCTTTTAGGTAATAGTAACTTATGAGGTATGATTAATTTCATCCTAAAGTAGATACCTAAAATAGATTGGATGAATTGCGCAATTCTAAAGAGGTCTATTTCTCTTCATTCGCTATAAAAAGAGCCAAGATGATTAGGTCATTCTGATGGGCTGAACTTCACGAGAAATAACTATATTTTAATCTTCTTATTAAACATACAAAGACATTTATTTAAAACCCTGAAACTGTAAGTTGCTTGATAGATAATGTTGATATTTTAATGCTGATTTGACAGCACGAGCCAGTGTAACACTATTTCTCTGCCACCTGCTTTTACATACTTTCCTGTCCTCTAGTAGGTGCAACATTTGGTTTTTGTTGGCAGTGGCATGTGATTGACAGGTGAAACTTCCCTGATTAAAGAATCTTTTTGTGTGTGGTGAACTAAACTTTTCATAAGACTGATACATAGTTAGAAAGCTACACAAGAGATCGCTTTTCTACTGCCTTCTCTATACGAAGAAGAAAAAGTTGTCAGGGAGAGGTAGTATCTTTTATAAGATCAACAGATAAATTTGGGGGACATGAAACAAACTTTTGGACAAACAAGACCTTCTAGTCTGCTATGCTGCCATCTTCACTAGAGATGTCAAGACTGGTATAAAATTATCATTCTGACTTGCTATCATTTCATGTCGGCATTCAGTTTTGCACAAGTGTGTAAATATATATGATGCAAAGCCAGAGAACCATATTTCTTCTCTCCTTTTTACAGTGCTGCTTCTGTAGGATGATGTGTCTCTAAAAGGCACTAGATCTCCTCATTCCTCAGAATAAGGTCTTCCTGAACGGTGCAAACCCCAAGTTTAGCGTGTTTATCTTCTTACATTCGGCTTGCATGGTATACATGGTGGCTACACTGTTCCAATTTCTCCTCATCTGGAGTAATGATCCCTGAGGACTCCTGAAACCTTACTGACGCAAAGAGTTAAAGAGATTCTGCCACAAGCTTTAGAAGTTTGACAGAAGCCTACCATAGTCTGCCTGCACTTTCTCTATGCTTGCTTTGAAATAGACTGAGTAGCACAAAAGACCTGTTTTTCCTTCAACTCATTAATAGTTCACATCATTATTGTAAGCCACTTATACCTTCAAGTATCCACTGACGTAGAGGTTTTCCACCTCCTTTCCTTTTAGACTGCTACAAGTTCTCCAAAGTGAGCTACAGTACTATAAAAGTCTCTCTCTGTTGAAAATAAGCTTGCTTTTCTCGATTACATTTGCAAACTCTGTGGCAGAATTCTATGAGGCCCCACAGATCAGAGGCTGAAATTCACTGTATTACAACATTACAATACTGTAATTGAATTGAATAGAATCTGATACAAAGATATGAAACTAATCATTAAATGAAATGACCCTGATATTACTTATTAACATAAAAACTTACTGGGGCTCTTATAGAAAGACTTTCTCCTAAACCCAATTTTTCTGAAGACAGAAATTAATTAAAAATGTAGATTGAGATCTGGCATTTAGGAAGAGCTAAAAAACAAAAGAAAGAATTATTGGGTTTTGTTTAAGCCTAAAATATCCAACCTGTAAAATGATCTACTAGCCTTTAGCATTATTTTGACTAACACAGTTTTGAAATTACTTCTGTTATATGGCTAAATATGTAGTATGTGTGTATCATAGCATCCACATGTTAAAATAAATCCATTTTCATCAAACAAGTTTGTGTAGGTGTGTATATGTTTATATAGAAAGAAAATACTAACAAGAAATCAATCAAGTTTGCCTAGAACTTCTGTGTATAACACAAAATTCAATTACTCTTGCAGTAACAGGAGAACAAATTAGTTAATTTCTATTGGCTCTTCCTCCCCTCCACCTTAGACTGGTCTAGATCAACCACAGGAAATTCAGTGATTTTTGTTCATTTACTCTTTTAACATAAATATCATATATGTGGATGAGGTGTCTCAATCTACTGTACTTTTACAGTTCTTCTTGAGCCATCATCCTCCAAATGTGGAAAGACTTTTTCACCTGTCAATAGCACCATCCCAAGGTGAATTACCTGCTTATTCAAGAGCCTCATACTCTACAAATACTCACTGAACTGTATTTCTGTATCTGTAAATGACAAAATATCTCTGCAAATTATAGGTAGGAAAAAACAGCTTTGGTAAAGATACTGTCTGAGTACACAGCAGTACATACAGGAGTTTCTCAGCCTGTGCATGTCAGAGGACATGAAGTCTCTTACAGACACATACTGCTTTTTAAAAATCTTATTTTTGAGACCCTGTGGGAGCATTTATATCAATAGAGGCATTAAGATTTTCTGTCAGTCTATTTTAAACTCAAATCTAATCAAATATTTATTTGGGGCAAAGTGTTAGATAAATTGTTTGTAGAGAACATAACCACTCACTGTCTTAGGTGTCACAATTCAATTTCCCATTTCACATACAACAGAAAAAAATAACATGCAAATAAAAATATCTAACTGGAAGCAAAAATATAAAACCTAAATTTAAATATCCTTGAGACACTAAACCCTTCAGTATTTGCTGTTTTGTTTAGATTATTCAGATATTTCTATCAAAAGACCACCTTGGAAAAGTAATATTAATTTCTTCTAATTATTGCTAATTCAGGAAAAGTCCAATGGTAGTCTCAATTTTTAGGTTTGTTTGCACAATACTATGCCTAGAGAAAAACATCAGGTACAAACACTCAGTATGACAAAATGGAGAGTGTTATTGCATTTTGTAGCTAAAAAATAGAATATTCCCTGCAAGGATATCCAACAAACTAATTGCCGGCTTTTATGCAAAATTTTTAAAATGCCACTTTGAATACTCTAGAAAACGTAAGAAGGACAGTACTTAATTTGTGGCCACACGTTCACTACACTTTTCCACTAGCAAGACTATCTCTGTTTGTCAGGAGGCCTATTAAAAATTGGGGTATTTCACATGCAAGTAGGTGCTGCTAATCGTGCTGCAAATGCAACAGGATCTTGCCCTGTGTGTTCGCAGGTAAGCTGCCTTTCCAGCTCTCCTTATCCAATTTCCTCCCCTTCCCATCATACACAAAAAATAGAACTTTCCAATTCCATTTTTCCCTGATGCTCTTGTACATCTGGTGTAATTTGTCATAAAGGACCATATTGTTGTGAAATCTCATTGTTGGTATTTTGCAACAGCACTTCAGTGTTAAAGCAGATGCTGTGAACTTTCACAGTGGGGAAATAATGGTCCTGAGCTCCATACAGTCACAGCACTTGGCTTTACCTGACACTGAAACGAGCCAGCAGTCAGAGAAATTCTGCCAGTATTCTTACTGCTGAGAAAGATTATCGTACTGGCAAATTGCTGCCAATTATCTTATTCCTGAGTTTCACTACAGGATTATCAGAACAATGAATGGATAAAAGCCAGTTAAATCAAAACCAAAACAGCCAGAATACATCTTGATGATTGGGTATCACCTCCTGACACTACTTATCCAATGTGATTTGTTCTGTCATATTTGATATAAATAATCAGGAATGTAGAAATACCAGTTGCCAAGGTAAAAATTATTGACACGTCTGTAATATATGTAGACTATTAATTACAACTTCTTTCAACTCAGTTTAAATATGATGGGTACTGTGGTTCTATCTACATCAGTAAGTACTGCATTACTGTAGAAGCAAATCTGGGCAGTGAAACAATGAAGCTGAGGACATGATGTCCAAACTACCTGCACTAAAGTGTTTTTACTTTGGACTAGCTTTTGTGACTAGCAGTGGGTGGAGTATGCCAAGTGCATCCCTGGAGCACACACTTCAGCTCCACTTCAAGTTTGTACCCTTCAAAACGTGTCTTCCATAACAGGCAGAAGAAGCGAGTGTTCATTTTGGGGCCCCAAGGGAAATTCTCAGGGATTCTGTATAGTACAGTGTACTTAGAACTTCATCGGCTTCTGTTAAGAGATATCTGCAAACGTTCTCTTCACCTATTTTGAAAGGAAGGAATACAGTTTACTTACCATATATATATACACACATATGTGTGCATGTGTGCATTTACACTGCATGTAAACCTACAGTGGCTATCTAAAATAAGTATTTCCCACTCCTATTTCTGGAAGAAGTCCTAAAGTATTCTGAAATAATCATTCTGCTAAAGTCAGACACACAAAAAAGTAAGCAGCTAAAAGGTATGCGTTACAAACCTTTAGGTATTTGGTCCCTACTTGGAAACTCTAACCTTGAGTTCAACACTAAGTCTTCTACGAAGAGTATGAGAACAAAAAAGTTCTGAGTTCCTAGCCTAGAAAGCGGAAACCAACAAAGACACTTTGAATTGCGAGCTGTGGTACTCATACAAACTTTACTTCCTACACAAAGGAATACTGAGGCATGTTACATTATGTTTGTACTTTCTGGCTTAGTAAACCTTGTTCATGCTTTAGCACAAAGTATACTACGGCAATTAAAACTTTATCCATGGAGATGGAAGAGAACAGTTTTAAAACAGAGGAAATAACTGAATGGACAGTAAAATACATGTAGCATCACAGCCCTTAATACTGTGGTCCCATGGTGCAAATTTGTTCAACAGTTTTACATAGGTTAACTTAATCCAACATAAAGCTTGTAAATAAGTTGTTCATCAATGCCATTCAGACTTTTATGTCAAATCATATGTAAAACTGGCATAAAAGCACAAAATGCCTATGTTTCCCTCTGTATTCTCTAGTTAATTTTACAGGAATTCAATCATGTGTTCATGCCAGATTTGCACTGCTGGGTGTTCTGATGTTACACAGCTTAATTTTCAATGATCACAGAACCTTGGCCTCAGAGATGATCCCAGAACACTGTAACCACCGCGTAAAGAACGCTGTAGCCACCAAGCTGTGGGGGAAAAACAAAACAAAACAAAACATTCGGAGGGAATTTCTTCTTGTAAATTCAAAAAAGCATGAACCTGTGTTGCCACTTCTGTGGGCTCTGGCAGTTTGTAGTGTGAACTCTAAACAAAGCCTACCAGACAAAACTGTAAAGACATTTTGAAAGAAATGCCAGCTGGGGTATTTGTAAAACTGTAGATGTCTAATCTAAAGAGGAACTGGCCCTGAAAACATAATGTTTAGCATACAGATCTTAATCTCAGCTTAGATGAGTAAATTTATACTCATATAATTTCCTATTGATATCACTGTTTGTTACAGATGGGGAAATACTAATAAAACAGCAATACCACTACTCCCCATAAAAATTTCACAAGACAAGCCATGAGGGGTTAATTATTCTGAAGGTATAAAGTTTCTGCAACTTCTGCAACTTTCAAAATGTCTTTAGTGCTCATTAAGCACTAAAGGAGTAAAAGCACACCCCATGGGACTCCAAATTGTGGATACTAATCTCTAATAATTATATTACTTACTATACCCTAAGTACAGACTGGGTGGGCCCTGCTTAGCAAAAGGCAATGTTGTCTTTTCATTTCTACTTTCCATGGAAGACAAAGCTCATAAATTACGTATAATCTAAAGTGATGTGGTAAAATAGTTTGAGATGACTCTAAAAAAAAGAAGGGCAAACACATATACAAATCCTATTTCAGTACATATGTGGAAATATTAACAGATGTTTTAATATTTAAAAAGTAAGGTAATGTGAAAACATTGGAAACATCAAAAACTCTCTTAGCGTTATCTAAATCTCAAGTAATTTAAGCTCATAAACATAATCTATGTTTTACACAGAATCATTTTCGAACTACCAAAGAGTAATTAAAAGTATGAAATGGTACTTGAGTTAATGTTCGGAGTCTATAATGGATTTCTAAACGCATATAAATGTCAACAAATACTCATGCTGCAGTTGTTGCATCTTAAACATCCATAACATAATCTATTTAATTAAATCAATGCAATTCAAAATGAGAGTTCCTGGCATTTTCATTCTGTCTTGGAACCATTTATGTGCTATTGAAAACTACAGTTGTAGAGAAAAAAATCTCTATATTATGTACTGGAAAATGTGCGAACTACAAAATCTCTACCTAATTAGAAGGATAGAAAAATCTATAGAAAGAAAAGTGTTTGGATAATGTGACTGTAGTGAGGTATCAGAAACTTGCATGAACTTTCAAAGAGCCTAGGATGACAAATGAGCGTGGGCTGTACGCACCGGGACAAAATTAGCTCCAGACCTCTTTCTCTTGGATCTTTAAAGTTTTCATAAGGAGGGCTGAAATCCTTTTGTCTTGGTGATTGAATATTTTACATTCTAACACAGATCATGTGAAAGAGACAAAAGGAGCCATGTTTTTCAAATAAACTGATATATTTCTACATGCTTGTACAGCAGAATGAGTTCACAATAAGTAATGACACCTGCTGCTTTGTATCCTTTGAAAATTGAGAGGTACACTTTCAATTTCTCAAAAGCTTTGCAATCTACTGGCAATTCATGTTTGACCATACTGATGAGATAATTATTCAATGGTTAATATTTTCTAATAGGAGTTTCAGCACTTTTTCTGGACATAAGCAATATGTAAGAAAATTTATGTAAACATGTAAAATGTAAAATAGCGATGTTAATACATGTTGTCAGTAACAGGTCTTTTGAGCATAAAATGAAAAAGAACCTAACTCTTCCCTGTAATTTTCTTCTGTAATAAGTATATTACAAAAAGTTTTAAGGCCTTTTCCCACCAATTTCATACCAGATTCTTTGTGTCCATATGTCCTACTCAAAACTTCTGTCCTCCCCTTTTCAGCTATAACATCCACACATACAAATGAAAAAAATCTAAATTTAAGAAGCAAGTATGTAGAAGGTAAAAGATAGGTTTTGTACGTGATTATTTCATTGAAAGAAAATGCTTTTAATAAATAACAATACTTGCAAGAGACAGGTATGCAAATACACGCACCTGCATCAAGATGATCACTGTGCACATATAGAAAGCATACAAGTAAGCTCTGCAATCAGCAAGCAAATGAATAATTAATTATAATTTATACACAATACAAAAGAAGTAGGGATTAAAGGTGAGGTTCTATGTGAGTTTAAGACCTGTAACTTCAAGTGTCTATAGAGAGGTACCTTCAGGAACGCTCCATGTCTAAGCCCCCTTTATAATCAGTGGGGAAGTGACTGGTACAGTCAGTACCTAGAAATATTCTGTAGGATACTTGTGAGAAGAGCACTGGTCCGACCTTTTTTTGGGGGGAGGGAAGAAAGAACATGAACACATACATTTCTTTCCTTATTTAGTGCAAGGTACTTTGGCTTAACACCTACCAAACACTTCAGTGATTACAAATGCATTCATTTCCTTACAGTCTTTTCTGGAATACTCACTCTTAAGAGTAATCAAGTCACTGTGAACATAAAGGATGGATTGAAACATGGAAAAAGATTTGTACAAGTTTATAAAATCCAGGATGGCACAGATGGGACGGAAAGTTAAAGATCCCCATCACGACCACAGTAGGACAAGAGGAAACGGTCTCAAGTTGCGCCAGGGGAGGTTCAGGCTCAACATTAGGAAGAACTTCTTCACTGTAAGAGTCGTTAGGCATTGGAATGGGCTCCCCAGGGAGGTGGTGGAGTCATCGTCCCTGGAGGTGTTCAAAAAACATTTAGATGTGGAGCTTCAAGACATGGTTTAGTGGGCATGGTGGCATCAGGTATACGGTTGGACTTGATCTTTGAGGTCTCGTCCAACCATAATGATTCTATGATTCCATTCTATGATCTGCAACTGTGCTCACTTTCACACACGGACAGGGGCACAACGTGCACACAGCACCTGTTATTCTGGCTAATGCTATTGATGCCCAGCACTTCTGAAAATCAAGTTCTAAATACACTGTGGTGAACAACTTAGATAATGAGAAACACATAAATCTCGTCTACCTTTCATCATTCTGTCTTAAGCAACTTTCCCCACCTAGAAAGTTTATGGAAGCAGAAGGAATAGAAATAAAAAGGTTTATAGCATTCACATTCTTCAACTGTCTTTCTTCTGAATAGTCTGCTCTCTACATGCATCCCTAATTCTCATATATCATATACACATAGCTTTGGCAGGGTGACTTTAACACTACGCATAAACTTTTGAAGGAATAATCATATTTTTATTCTTAAATAACTTTCTTACAGTTTTAAATCATTAGAAACATAGTTTTGATGACTGAAAAAATCTGTTTCCTATTTATTGCTAATATTCAGTTATAAAAAATTACTAGGTTCTAGGGCAACAAGCTTAATCTGTTGAAATGTAAACAATTCCTTCAGATAATGAAGAGAGGAGAGAAAGTAGTCACAGTCCTGCATCTGAACTGTTAATATCCTCACAAATGAATTCAGGATTTTGAATTCATTTTTTTCCTGAAAATTCATGTTTTCATAAACTCTAATTTCAAAATTTAAAAAATGGTTATGTAATGTATTTTACATTAGTTATTTTAGAAGAGATCACTTCAACAGTTTTCAGAAAGGGAGAAAAGTCAGAAGAAAGTTAAGATCAAACTTCGATCTCAGGGGCACACAAATGACTTGAAATGTCTAACATTAAAAACACCTATATAAGGTTTTACTTTTATATAACAGCATGAGAAATATGGAACAGGATAATATCTTTACAGTTGTGTTGCTTAGATTCTACAATTAGACTGTTATAGTTAATACTTTAATCAATTTAATAGTTAGCAAATCAACAATGAGGCACCTTAAAGATCTTACATTTCAATTGCAGCAAGAAGGAGCTTGCAAGAAAGATTAGTCCATCATCCCACATTTCTAAATGCAGATCATCTACCTGACTTAAGAAACTGCTTATCAAGAAGACACTTAGTTGGATAATAATGACAGTTGTTGCCCTTGTCTCATACTCATTAGCTGCAGCTTCTCTTTCCCAAAACAGAGAGAGTTGAGCCAATAATCCTACACTGGAAACAGTAATTTTTCATTCAACATGAGGCCAAAGTAGGCAAGGAGGACATTAAGATATTGGCAGTTCTGTTCAAGTGTCCAAAGTTTTCAGATAGGAATTTTTGCTCATGCTGAAAATTGTGGTAATTACAGCAGTGGGAAGAACTTGTCAGTAACACTACTGGCTACTCATGTAAAACTTGGAAAAGATGAAATGATTCACTGCAAACCAACAGGAGTCCTTTTGTGAAAAGCAGAGGAAATGGGCAAACTTCTGGAACAAACCCCAGCTACAAGTCAGCAAATCCAACTGCACATACGTATAATGGCAAAGTCTATAACGGTCTCATAGAAACAGATTTTTTAAAAAATACGAGAGAAAATGTTCAGGTTGAGATGGCAAAGAAAGTAAAGAAGTTCTGTCCTTCAAGCCACTGCATTGAGAAATTCATGGAAACTCTGTATTCCCACTAAGGTCTCAGAAATAATGCTTCAAAGATGATCACTTTTTTAATATTAAAGTAACATAATCTTTAGGCCAGCACTTCTCAGATTATGAATTGAACTGAAATTTCAATCACGTAGTATAGCTAGGATGCATACACCAGCAGATGAGAAACAAATATGTCTAAGAAGCCTACCTGAATTGGCATCACTGAAAAAAATCTTACTTTCATATTCTAAAGATAGAATTTCAATATAAATGTAAAACACCACATACATATGGACATCTACGATGATCTCTGCTAGCCCCTCTCTTTCTCATCTTCAAAGCATAACTGCATTTTAAACTTTATAACAAGAGATTTTAAAAAGCAACTCTTTTCTTGGTAATAGATGTCAATTACAACAGGAAAACCTAGTGGCTTTCAGATCGGATGAGAATCTCTGACCCAAACACAGAAAAGCCAACAGTCCATCAACAGATTATAACTGGCAATTACCAGAACCAAATCAAAATAACCTTTAACACATTACCTTTTTCACATGTTCTAATGTCTCATATCAAATATCTTTTTTCCTTAATTGAAAGTGAAAAATAGTTTACATCTTTGTTCTTTCTAATCCCACGCACAGAGGGATAATTCAGTGAATTAAGGATGATAAATTATGTAATTATTGGAAACTAAATAAAATGTTTCTCCTTCGAAATGTTCAGAGAGCTTTTTTAAAAAAAAAGTTATTTATATTGTGTATGTGTATTTGCAATACACATATTTAAATTCAAAGAGAAGCCTGGCTTTCACTCCAAGTGTTTTTGGAGAACACAGTTTAATAATCATGGACTATTCAGCCTGTACTCCTAGCACAGCATGCCACTACTGTTCTACTTTTTGTGATTCTTCCTCTTCCCAGTTTCATTCTTGCAACCACCTTCTTACCAATGCAGTCTGTCCTCCACTCCATATGCTTCCAACATTTCTTGGAGAGCTTGTCTTGCTCTCCTCCTCTCTTACGTGTGTATCCTAGTCTTGTTGTGTCAAACATCATCTTTCCCAATACCCCATGGTGCTGCTCTTGCCTGCTGCACTTCTCCTCAAGTTTCCTTCGTTTAGTACCACAGTTTCCCTTATTTCAAGCTGCAGACACAGAAACGAGAGGTGCCCATCTATTTCCTTTCTTCTCTCTTCTTCCCTCCTCTCCAAGTCTGGTTTTTATTTCCTTGGCATTGCAACCAAACAGCACTATCCTCACTTTCTCAGGCTACCCACAAGACAGTAGGCACTGAGACCACAGGATGGTTGGTGGATTGACCCCAGCTGGCAGGTAAGCCCCCACCCCGTCACTCTCTCACTCCCTCACCGTGGGACGAGGGAGAGAATCAGAAAGACAAAACCAAGAAAATTAATGGATCAAGATAAAGACAGTTTAGTAAGTGAAGGAAAAGAAAAAGGGAAAAAAAAAAAAACAAAACCAACAAACAAGCGATGCAAAAACAATCATTTACCACGAGCAGACTGATGCCCAGTCAGTTCCTCAGCAATGGCTGCTTCAGAAAAATTTCTTCAAAGTTTTATTGCTAAGCATGACATCACATGGTATGTAGTATCTCATTGGTCAATTCAGGTCAGCTGGCCTGGGTGTGTCACCTCCCGCCCTCTTCCCCACCCTGAGTTTACCTGCTGGGGGGGCAGAGTAAGTAACAGAGGAGGCCCCGACACTGTGCAAGCACTGCTCAGCGTTAGCTGCAGAAAATTAACTCCACCTCAGTCACACCCAGTACAGATGAACAAACTGTTCACCTTCATCCTAATCCAGGACTGCTGAGAGTGTTCACTAAGAAAACATATTTTGGACTAGGGTAGGACTCATTCGTAGGGTAGGACTTGCTCACATAAAATCTAGCTAGGTAAAGATTTATATCGTGACAAATTTAGGAAGATTTTCCTGAGATGGGCAAAATGCCAAACTGTGGCACAAACATCACCATGCCAGCATTTTCATCTCCAAAGCATGTGATAATACAACTTTTCAAATAAAAGGTTAATACAGTGCTTATATTCACCAAATAAAATGGTTTTCATGGTTTCTGTCTTAAGAAAAAAGATACTCGGCACCTACTCTGTTTACCAAAGTTAAATTCAGTAGCTTCATAGATGACTAAAAAAGTCTTTAAATGAAAAGTGAAAAACCTTAATTATACCGAGTATTATAAGACCAATATATTTTATATTCATACGATGTTTTGGGGATTGGGGAGGGTGTTGTTTCTTTTTTTTTTTTTTTTTACTTACAAGCTTTCTGGATTAATCTATAGCTTTTTGTTTTTAAAAAAGATCATCATGTGATACCTTATTTTGGTTTTTTGCCAACTAGTTGCAAAACTATAAGGCATGGCTCTAAAAATATAGATTATACTACACTGATTATGAGGATACGAAACGATGCTTAATTTCATCTAAATTCTCTGAATACCTTCTGTTTGCAAAAGAGATCTTCATGTTTGCTGCTCATTTGCTAGTAAGATAAGTTGTTCTTTTTTTCTTTAATTTTGGGGTACTGGGAACTTTGGTTGTAGGAAAAAACATGACATGCAAAAAAGCCACAATATGACATGTAAACGGAAAAAAAGTTAACCATTGGGTCTTTTTGGTTTTAAACAGCAGTTCCTTAAATCCTAATTTTATCCAAATTACTTTTAGACTGTACAGTTCATTATGTTACTTATTCTGTGAGGTAAGTGCATACAGAGGAAGTGTTTAATGAACTAGGTTATGAAACCAAAGTTCAGTTTCATTCTGAACAGAAGAAACAAAGCAAAAGCAGAAACACTGATGTTTTGAAATGCACCACAATGGAAAACCCTAGTAAAGGCTTCTGCACTGAAAATCCTGAATGCCTTATTCAGGCATTCTTTTTTTCTATGGTTTAAAACTGAATGCAAATTCATCTTAATCTCATGAAACCTTTTGATTTTCACAGAGTAAGATTTGTAAAACCTCTTCCCTTACCATGTTGCCCTTAACAGATAGATGGTTCAATGCATAGGAGAAGCACAGCTTTGACAATGTGGTCAGATTATGTAAGTACTGAGTATTTTGGAAGCAGAAGGCAGTTTACTTTTTTGACGGGGGAGAGGGAAGAAACTATGATGTGAACATGTTATTAAACAGGATATCATAATTCTCGTACACAAGTAAACTGAATTAAAAGTTCCAACAAACCCTTCTTTTGGCATTTATTAAATTTTTACTTCTGAATTTTGCAACTTTGACTTTCTTTCAGAATAGTTTTTTCTATGGATGCAATATAGCACACATTAATTTGGGGTTAGTCACATAATTGTACTGCTCTTAAAATGACCTCTGAATATATATATGTATAGGTTAAGACACACTCATTTAATGATTTTTGCCTTTTGTTTATTTCATTTAATTTTGTCTTACATTTTTACTGCAGTATGTGACGGGTTTTTTTGAACAGATCTTATACATCAATTAGTTACTGAAAGGAAACTGCAAGAGCTTCTTTTCATTACTGGATTACTCAGTTCAACTGACACTACACTGCTTGAGGCAAAGCCACTATATTTCTGAATTTGAGTCTGTTTGGGTACTGGAATAATTGACTGAGTTTGCAGTTTAAGAACATCGTTTTCACTGACATTCTTTTAACATTGGCAATTACTGTAGAATAGGAAATGAACTAAATTAAATTTCAGTTCAGGATTATCTTCAATTAATTTCCAGGTTTAAACCATTTATATAAATTTAGATGATGCTAATTCAGATTCACCTTCTATGCACTAACTTTCACTATCCTTTGAAAGATGTAAGGGTAGAGAATGTTTATAACACAGAACTTAAAATTAGAACTAAGTCTTTAGCAATAACAGAATAGTTATAATGCCAAACTACTGCATTGTGTCTGAGAAACGTATTTCAAAATTTCTTTTCTTAAACTGAAAAGTATATCTTGAGACCAATGAAGAGAATATTGTAAAACTGCTAACTATGCATGCTAAATACAGAGGGTGATAATAAAGTTACATTTAAAAAAATAAATCCATCCATGCACAATCCTAAATCTGTTTTCTTTTAGAAACACTAGATAGAATGTGATGCAACTTCTATGGAGATGAGCATAGCTTGAGGGCCTGAATCTTGCCCACTCTTCTGGCAGAAATGACAGCTACACAGAATTCTGCTTTCAGTGAAAGAAGTGGACATGGATTCAAAATTGGTGGAAGCTGACATTAAGTTAAGATCTGAGTCTACATAACATTCACTCTCAAAAAGACAAATCCTTAGTGAGAATTTTTCCAGCCCTCATTTCTATCTTAGGAGAGAAATGCAGGAAAATATCTAATTTCACATCATAGGGAAATGGAGGATACAAATAAAAGACAAGTGTTGAGGAACTAATGGAACTAGTGGAACTAATGGAACTTCATTTTTAATCTATAGCAGTGAATCAGGAACAGGTGAGTGAAAGGCCTTCAGAAAGTTAAAATCTAGCTACAGAGTATACCACAAATCTCTGAATGGTTTTCAGACTTTATAAAGTCTGTAACTAGTTCTGCATGTTTGTGAAACACACAGGTGTCTGTTGTGAGGGAGAACATACTGCTGAGTGGACCAGTGCAGCCAGGCACGTTCCTACAGACAGCATCTGTCAGCATTCCTGGGTGGACCCTTCCACTGACTCATTACAATGGACTCCAAGGCTTACTCTGTAGATAAGTGAAGCTGATGCTTCTATTATATCCTGCACAGGACTGAGGAACCATGAAATTGCCACAGACAGCTAGATAAGCTGCTCCTAAAAAAGTAGATGTGTGGATAAGGACCGAGAGCAACTTCATGCCATCTCAGACAGGCAACCGCCAGTGCAAGGAACTTGGTAAAAGCCCTCAGGCCTGAGGAGAGTCCAAAGAGCAGTTCTACATTCTACACATCACAACCCTGGGATACTTTCTGAGGACATCGGTGGATGGTATCCAGACACCCATCTTTAGACACCATGAGAAGAAATGAGTTTTAAGAGTTCCAGCCGGTCTGGGAAGGGAAAGGGTGTTTTCTTCTCAACCGTGTGGGAAATTTTACTGAGAAAACAAGGATGGACAAGTATTTGAACAAGAAGCACAGACACTGCCTTCTTTGTTGCAGCTTTTGTTTTGAGATATGAAGATCAAGTGTTTTATCTTCTTTCGATGAATTTTGGTCATGTGCATAAAACAGCAACGTCTTTAAAAGATAACCAACAACACAGCTACTGGCAAACAAATTATGAAAGTAATTTTTGCATTGACATCTACCTGCACCATATAAGACACAAGTAAAATTACTGCACAAGTTATCTTCACATGAGTTAAGAGTGATCACTGTGGAAGTACAGTATAGTGCTGAGTACTTCCTGATCTGTACAATTCCATACAGACCACGGAGCAGTCAGCATTACGCAGTACTCAAGAGTGTCGCAAAACATTTGTATATGACCTGTATGATAAAGCGTGGAGGAACTGGTTTTGTTTTTCCAATAGCTAAGAAAAGTGAGACTATGTTCAAGGAATGAGGATTAAACAGTAGTAAGGAAGCACTTCTGACACAAGTGACAGTAAGTTCAGTTCTCCACATGCTGAATGAAAACAGCCACTGTTAAAATTCCTCTTGTGTCAGGTCTGTGAAAGGGGAGTGCTAAGACACCGCAGGGAGACTGCCTGTTTGTTATTCAGAGGCTGTACTGCATTGCTCCTTATTTAAAGTTGCAGTCTGTTACTTTTACCAGACAGCTGTGTTTTGCGTTTACTGCCTGTCACTGTGTGGCATCAATAAGATTTCATTTTAATTTGAATGTCAATTTAACATTAAATAGTACTGACATGACAGCACAAAGCACCGGCATCTTTATATCAGAATGACCAAATCTTCTAACTGAGTAGTGAACAGGAAAGGCAGGTACAGATGTGGGAATGCCTGTGGGTACATCTCTTGCCCACAAAAACTAGGTGTGTCTCAGGGAGAAAAATTCTTATTGGATAGGGGAAAAAAAAAACCAAAAGCTCAAATTATAAAACTGAAATTACAAAAGATGAACTGACATTTTCTCAACCAAAAAAAACCCTGTCACATGGGTCAGTTGTGGCTACAACATATGAAAACACGTATTTTTACATGCAGATCTCTATTGATGTCCTCTACTCCTAGGGAATCAAAGCCATCTTAAAAGTCCTTTTTTGTTCCTTGGATTTTACAAACACTTCCCATGATGGCTGAAAAGAAAAATATATTGAGGAGAGGGGCAAAGAAAAACTTTGCTATTTTTGCAAGGTCTGTCTGAGAGAAAGAAATAACATAAAGGAAAATTTGTACAATTTTGGTTTAAGACTAAAATAATCCAGTAACTTCTCATATTGAAAGACTCTCTTACTTCCTATGTCACTGGTATATGAAAGACATTTAAGATGGAATAATCCATTGAAACCTGAGATCATCCTGAGGAAAAAAAACTTAATCCCTTCAAGTTTATGTTGTCATTTCCTCAGCACTGGGATATGAATGTTGACCGTCATTCCCTCTGACACGAGTGTAGAGGTACTATAAGTGAAAATAGACACTGTCTCTTATTCATCCTAACACATTTTCACCCTAGTTTTAAGGAAGTGGCTTTATATAAACTTGTTTTATATAAACTTGTTTTACACGAAATAGACAAGTTTTCTTCTTTGTTCCTCTTGTTTTTTTCTCCCCTGGTAGACTCAGATTCAGCTATTGCTCAAATTACAGTTTCATTGACTGTTATTCCTATATACTTCCCATGCCAATCTCAGGCTAAAATATTAACACAATGTTATTGTGTCCATTTTTCTGAAGCACACAAACACTACAATTTTAGTCCTCAGTCAAAATATTTCTTAGTTTCTCAAAACAGTTGAGAAAGAGGACAGATTTTTTCATGATCCTTTCCAGTAAAAAAAAAAAAAATTCTTCCCATTGTGCTAAATCCATTTCTTTGAAACCAGCTTGTAGTTATAGACCAAAGAATAAAATTACTATAATTTCTAGCTTCCATTCAGCATTGTTCTTACCCTGAAGCAATCTCCTCTATAGCAGATTTCATTAGAACTTGAATACTTTATAGATTTCCTTTTAATATCTGCCTATATTCTGATTTCTACAATTTATAGAAACAACTCAGATTCTGAGTTTATAGAATTCTGTTTTATTATGTCAGTAATGAGATTCTGAAAACAGAAAGAAAAGTTTCTTTATCCACATTTCTGTTCTCATGGATCATTAGCTTTTTCTTCTGTCGTATTTGTAAATTTAACATCATCCACAGAATTCACAATGTTAAAAAAGATGGAAAGGTAGCTGCACAGAACTGAAACAGTAAACTTTTAAGTTGGTTTTTTTAATAATGCATTGCAATGGTTCTGAAATTCAAGCTTCAAAGCTGCACTAATGTTAATTTCAATAGCAGTAATGGGAAGAATACAAGACCAACAATTCAGGGCAGTTGATGTATCCCTTGTGGGCAGCAAGAACTCAGCAACCAGATAGGGAATAACCAGAATTGATTTACCACTAGATTTATTACACCATCACTTCTCCTAGCTCTTCCTAACAGTCTTATGATAGTCATTATTCAATCTCATTCACTCCAGCACGTGTATTTCTCATTTCATTCAGTGAGACCACATTTTAACACTCTCAACTTTTTTCTTTGTTTTAGTAATTTTAAAGTATCTGGCATTGTATCTAAATCTGAAAAGTGAATAAACAAACTGCAGAGTAATCTTTCAGGGAAGTTAATTCCAGCTGTAAACTACAGCTGGATTAATCCAAACAGATAATTATCATTTTGTGTTTGATGTATTTACCACATGCAAAATGGATGCATTTAGTGACTGCATTGTTACTACATTAGTAATTGCATTGGAACTTCACCAAAAACTCCAGTCACATCAAATAATGAGTATAAACTTCTGGCACATCTGATCTTTAAAATATTGCTAGGACTGGACTTGTTCAGCAAAAGAATGGCAGTCAGCACTGCAGGTAACTTTCAAAGCATTCCAAAAGAATGCAGCTTCTGCTTGTATCAATTTATAAATGATGAAAAGTCCCACACTGAAGTGGTTGGAAATAACATAGAATATGTTTTCTTTTACAGCTGATGGAAATCACCAGGTTAGATGGTCACTATCTCAAAATGTATTATCTTGAATTTGGCTTCCTGAAAATAAATGTGAAAAGGAAGGAATTAGACTGTATTTACAAATGGGGACTGTCTCATGTGAGAGCAAGCAGGAGGAAGAGTCATTACAGATAAATGTTTCTACATGAATTGCTGCCAGTTGATCACATACGATATATTAAATCAGATATTTGGCAACCAAAAAAAAGGTAAAATTTTATGAAGACATAGCAAAGCGAGTTTTGCCTCTGTACACAGTATTGTTAAGATTACTGTTAGAAGACTGTGTCAAATTCTGTCTACACACTTCAGAAAATGTGAAAACACTTGGAAGAATAGAAAACGAAGATTCAAAACTAATCAAACAACCAGGAAAAAAACCCTTAAGACATGAATTATCATATGTTAACATACATAGAAAAATCTGGTACGGGAGAGCAAATCTTAGAATTGCAAACTGAAATGTAACAAAATCAAGCTATTGGATGCAGAAATTAAGCAAAATTCCATCTTTAAATAAAATGCTATTTCATAACAGAGTGTGGAACTGATCACTGTAGCAGGATTTAAAAGGAACTGATTCAAGTCCCTTGAAATCAGAGCCCTTAAAATAAGGGTTTTTTTAAAAACAAATGTTTTGTTCTTTTTTCCCAAAGGAAAAATTCTAGTCTCTATAGGCAAATCACAGTAGATTTGCCTAATGGTTCTTTCTGGATTCTGAAACATAATGAAAGAATATTTACTATCTAGATTCAACATGAAAAAAAAAAAAAATCACTTCAATACATTTCATCTAGCCAGAGAAACATTCCTTTCCTTTAAGGTTCTCTAAGAAAAAAATGCTGAAGGTAGGCTGATAAAATTTCAAATTTACCAGGCACAGCAGAAGGGAAAGTGAATGATTTCTGCTTATTCCACAGCTGGCTCCAATCCTAAAGGAAACCAGCACATGTACTAGAAAGAGCTACGATGCCATTTCTGTGCCACAGTATGATGTGGTACTCTGCTCTGTCAGATTCAACAGGAACTCATGGAAGATGATGTAAAAGGCAATAAATCGAAGGCAAAGGGAACTTGGAGATTCCTTGAAACCTGGACAAAATATCTCTGTATTTGTATTAGAAACAAACTAGTTATCCCCCTGCAAAAAGACTCATTGTTTTGTCAGCTAAATTACTTAAATTAATCACATGCAAATTGTGGGACAAGGGCACTGTTTGTCAAAACTTGTTCACTCAGGTCTCCTTCCAGCATACTCCACCCTGGCCCTGACAAGCAGTCAAGACATGTTAAGAGTGTGCACCCAGGCACACTGTACTCTTTTTATTCTCATTTGTACTCTTATTTTTTTTTTTAATTGGACTGCAGGGATTGAATGTTCCGTTTTAAAAATCTGGTTCTGTAAAAGTTTTCTGCTACAGTATAACACTAATATATTCAACCCACATATGTCACAATTCACTCTTTTTCAAACCCCACTGCGAAGTCTTCAAAATAATAATGCTTTCTAAATTTGAAAGGTTACAATTTTGCTTTTAGTAATGTTCCTAAGTTACTAACACCTATCCAGCCATGTAGACAAGTCAAATTCAGTCTCCTAATCACAGTACATTCTAGGAAATTATATTCACCATTCCATGAGAAGTCATCGCAGTTGAGACATACCCATTTCCCCACAAAACAGTCAGTCAGACCATATTTGTGAGCTACTTACTTGTGTAAGTGAGCTGAAATCCTTGGTCAGTATCAGATCCATTGGTATTAAACTCTATCCACATATGGTTAGAGGTGCTATTAAGGATAATTCCCATCATATCATTTTTGGTGAAGGTTCCCAGAGAGCGTGAAGAACTGTCTTTTCCATCATACACCTTGTAGAAACAAAATAATAATATGAAACTGCACATCAAACCCAAATATTTGAAAAATGTTAGTTTATCTTTATACAATACTTCCAACATTAGCTAGGTATTGCCAACAGCTTCTCAAAAAAGTTAATGTTTCCATTTTGTGAGGTACATATCACTTGGTTATGCAGTTCAGTGAAATACAAAATACTGCCACCCTTAAGGTGTTTTATAGTCTTTTTTTCCTTTTCAGTTTCGTGAGCTCACCTTGAATGAAATTAGTATCTCTGCCTTCCGAGGTTTCATAAGCTCGGATTACTTTTCATGATTATTCACAAAGGCTAACAGAAGTGTAATTTCTGAAATCACCACTGAAGTAAGGCTGTAAGAGGTAAACCCTTACAGCCTACACTGTTCTTCCCTGTCTGGAGATACCAACAGCAGAACTGAAGTATTAAAGTCAATCTGTCACCTTTTATTTCGGACACTGAGCTTGCAGTAATTTTTGTTTTAATATAGTTTTTAACAAGAAAAGATAAGTCTTCAAAAAGATATTTGAGTCTATTTCCAACCTAAGCGTAGAGATTTTCTTATTTACCCTGTTACTTTACTGAAAACTTTCAACGGAGGACAAAATCAACAATATTAACCTCTGTGATTTTTCAAGAATGAATAATTTTTCCTAGAACGAATAAGAATGTCCTTTTGATCATCCCTTGTTCATCAATACAGGACAGGTCCAAAGAGTTGGCTAGAGGGTGAAAAATTACTTTTGCTTATTGCAACCTTGATAGCCATAAAGTGCCAAAATAGTGTTCTGTGGGGTTTTTTTGGTCTCAAGATGAATTATAACAAGCTCATTTCTTCTTTAAATTAATCACCTGTACTTTCTCATGGAAAAATAGGGAAATATGAAGTGTGTTTCATACTTCCAATACAGATACCATACATCATGTGGATGCTTATACAAAAGCAAGTAATGAATCTGAACAGTTGATTTCTAATATGAAGTAGAAGATAATTTACCCTGATCTCATATGTCCTAGATTAACTGTAGATTAACTACTGCAAAAGCTACAATTACAGTAAATATCTTAAGCTCTGGATCTTCCTCTCTCCATTCTTAAACTTTGTGGTACCGTGAGGATTTATACTGATTCCAGGCAAAAGCAGGCAGTGACAAATCTAACAATTGCTCCATTGGAGTCACAGACAGACACTTCTTCCTATTTGAATGTCCAGTTAGATCTGTTAAAGAAATTCAGAAATGCACCTTTTGAGAGCCTAGACCACGGCAACTACATTTATGGATGATGACCAACAGTTAAAAGCAGAACTATTTTCTCAGTGGAGAAAATACCAGCATGCCATCAATATAGGTGAATATACTGAAAGCACCTCATCCACCTCAAGTGTCGACATTAACAAAATAAAATAATAAAAACAACGTGCATAAAGATTTCTTAAGATTAAAGTATAAATTTAGTTTAATAAACATACACAGATATAAATAATTATCTTCCCTAAAAGTAGCTTTTGAAAAGTAATATATTATGCTAGCCATTGATAGAACGATACATTCTGTCCTTATTACTAAGGCAAAGATTGTCTTAGATCAGGGTACACAGATGAGCTATCAGAAAACACAATCAATTGTATTTAAGATTCACGTGAGCAGTAACACATACTTAATGTCTACCTCTTGGCAGAAATATGGCTTTAAGCTGTGCTAAGAGTATCTGAAAAAATTATTCCAAGGTTCTACCATTGTCCTGGGCCAGAACTACAGATTGCTTTCATGGACTAATAACACTTTATTTCTCAGAGGTGGAAACCTATTGTACAAAATAAATAAGCATTTGTTTACTGTAAGATTTATTTTTTAATAACATTCTGATCATACATGTTACACAAAAAGCACAGATATATTTTACTTGGTTCGAGAGATATTACTTTGAATAGAATGATCTATTTTTAATTGTCATTAATCGAAAAAGCTATTTATGTAAAAAAAAAAGTTATTTTTTTTAATCTTTTAAAAAATCCAAAATCCAGGTAATTACTACAATTGCCCCTTAGACATCCTGTTCCAAGGGTGTTCTACCTCACTGACCATAACAGATACTCTTCCTGAGGATCAGCAAGTTAAATAATAGTTTCTCTCAAGACGAACCAGACACAAACGAAAACATAGTTTTATTAAATAAAAACGAGATAAGAGGGATTAAGTGAAAGCAGCTGTAAAAAAAGCTGTGACAATTTTTAACTGGTGACACTTGTCCAGCTGTTGTTAATATTACAGATATAAGTAGGTACACGTTTACCCTAGTAACTGAAACAGTGTTAGTGAACAAATATAAGCACTGAATTGCCATTGTCTACACTGATAACTTCTTTAAATCACCCCTGGGAAAGAAAAATCATTTTCCCTAACAATTCTTGGTCATGGTTTGGTAATTAATGGTGGGCCACGGACCATTCCCAACAGGCAGCTTGTGTGCAACCATTGTGTTCTGTCTTATGTGACCGTCTCCAGAGCCAGAGAACACATTTAATACACTAGACTTTATCACTATTAACTCATACATAGTGTGCATGTTTATCTCATTTAGGAGAATCCATCTGAAATATAATTCACACACTATAATTACTATTTTCTCTGTCATGAAGAAAAAAGGAAGGTCTATTTGGCCAAATAGATGAAAGACATGAAATTACATTCTGGTTTTCCTCTTACCTCTAACAAATTCACGGTGAATGCATTATAGGAATTCACCATAAGTAGCCACTT
Source organism: Cariama cristata (assembly GCF_000690535.1). Taxonomy (NCBI): domain Eukaryota; kingdom Metazoa; phylum Chordata; class Aves; order Cariamiformes; family Cariamidae; genus Cariama; species Cariama cristata. The sequence continues at coordinate 1,326 of NW_009638246.1, read as the reverse complement.
TAAAGAATTATGAAATTTCAAGTGGCAGTTAAAGCAGGGAGGTCGGGAAGCTGAAGTGCTAGTGAGTGAGAAGGGGTAATGGCTAAAACAAACAGATAAGCCAGGTACTCGGTTTTGCCATACGCCTCAAAATGGTGATTCTGTTTCTGTTTCTTTACTTGACTTCAGATTTCTTTCCCACTAATTCAGGTTCAAACTTTGCCACAGCTATAGAAAGCTTTTCCTACAACTTACAGTCATTAACCTGCACGTATTCTCTTTGAAAGCATTCCTTTTGACCTTTCCTCATGCACTGGTCTTATGATGTCAGAAATACCTTTGCAAATTACATGTTATTCCCTATGCAGTAAACCTAGTTGAATATATACAGCTGAAGGTGGTTTATATTTTCAAAGCAAGTAAACAGTGCCAGAGTAGGAGTCCAGTGACCATAGCCTGATTGTCTACACAGTATTTACTGTCAGTACATCCTTGGCACACGTTTAATGCAGACTCACTAACATCCTCACAAATCTCTCCTGAGAAAGCATTAGGGCAGGAGCTGCACAGGCCAGGGACTGTTTCTAAGAGACAGTTTGAGTGAGCCACCTTGTTTTGTAAGATCAGAGAGCTTACCGTTATGGGTGTAGTCAAACTACGGAAGCTGGCCTCTGGGGCAGCAGGGAATGATCACAGAATTGTTTGGAGCACTAGGATAAACGTAGCCAGAGCGTTCAGGGACGCTCTATTTCACCTAAACATTTGTGAAGAACTAAAAGGGAAGTGCTTGCTCTACTGCTGGGATGAACATACGCAGGCAAGGGAAGAGGACAGGGCTACAATCACTTATGAGGCAAAACGCTCCAGTAACAGTGCTAATGTATCTGCACCTGCTGTGGGAATGTAAAAACAGACACTCACCTGAAGGAGAAGGAAACGCTGTCTAGATTTTCTTAAACTCCAGTTTCTCATTCTGACAGTAACAAGAAATTTCTTAGAACTAAACTTTGCAATTTTCCTTAATGTAAGCGATCTTTATGGCATCAAATCATCTCAAAGGGAAATGGTTTTAAAATAGTTATTTGATGGTTCAAGAGATAATTCCTGTACACCTTGCTGACATTGTTATGCATCTTCCTAGATATATTCCCAAATCTTTTCATTACATCCTTATGGAATTCTTAGCGATCCTACCTCAAACAAATAATGATAGTATATACTTCGTAAGACATTCGTGGTGGGATGATGTTGGCACTATCAGGATTGTTTCTCACACTGTTTTTACTCACTCCTCTTTTTCACACACTATGGCACAGCATTTTACCCTTTCTTAAACATGTTTTCCCT
>NW_009638245.1:0-3446 GCF_000690535.1 Cariama cristata | reverse complement strand
CGGGGAGTGCATCTCCTGAGGTAACCCCCATGATTCCGTTGCAGGTGCGCTTGGCAATAGCCGAAAAAGCCCTGAAGTGCGAAGAGCACGATGTAAACCTGCCGCTGAGCGAGCACAACGAGCCATGGTTCATGCGCTTAAATTCCTCTGGAGAAGTACCTGTCCTGATCCATGGGGAAAACATCATTTGTGAGGCAACACAGATTATTGATTACCTTGAAGCAACGTTTGTAGATGGTAAGCCCATAGGTGTTTTGGTGTGAAATGCTTCCCCACGTACCCATAGCGGGCAGCCGTGTTGGGGTCAGCTCCATACTGCTACGTGTTGGTTCTTTCAGGAGCAGAAAACATTTATAGTCTCACAAGTAAACAGGCTTTCCTAATAGTTGGTGATGCGGGGTAAAAACACATTCCTTTAAAATGAACTGAAGGCCTTCCAGTGCCTTTACAACCAGCTGTAAATAAAAACCTAGCAGTGTCCTCCTTACCCCTTGAGGAAGGATGGAGAAGTCGGTAATGGCACCGCTGTGCTGTGAGACTGCCGTGAAAAATAACATGTGGAACAGAGCTGCACAATGGCTGTTGTCAGGCAGGTCCTGCTTTTCTGTGAGGAAAAAAGAAAGATGTTTAATTCCAGAATACTCTTAGGTGGAAAAAAGAAATAGATAGAATTATTCTTGGAGCCAAAATGGAGTGAAGAGGTAAAAAAGAAGGCAGAAGAAACTCTGGAAGTGATCCTGTGCAGACTTTGTAAATTCTTTGTGTCTGTATTGCTAGAAAACAGACTGCCTCAATTTTTGAAGGAAATGCAGAGTTGTATTTTTTTTAGGTGTTGAGAGGCAGCATTTTGTGTTTCAGGGGTTTAGCACTGTGATTTCTAAGGCATGAAGAAAATCTCATTGTTGGGTGAACTTAATGTGTATTTAATGCAGATGTTTTCATCAAATGAGGAGTTGGGGCCCAGGTAGATTGAGGGCAGGGTGAATCTCAGTGGGGTGCAGGAATACTTGTTACCATACTTTGAGTAGGATTCCTGTAGTGTAATTTTTACAGCATTTCAACCATAACAACTTAGTAGAATCTCGGTTGTGCCCTACTGTGAGAGCGCTAAAGGGTTGTGTGTCATGGTCGCCCATTCCTAGAAGTGCAAAACAGATGCTGAATCTGATTTTCTGATTTGAAGGCTTCTTAAATATGTGTTCATATAGGTTGCTGCATAGGAATTGGAATTATTCAAATGTTTGAAAATGAAGTGTGTTTTTTGAAAATGAATGTGTGTTTCTCTGAGTTGTGATAGCATTGTTGAGTTACGGTGGGGAACAAGTGAAGCTTTCTTAACTGCAGCCATGTCATCTGTGCCAGTTGGACATAACTGAAGTAACTTTGGAAGTACTGCTTTTGGTCAATTACATGGTTCTTCTTGTCCTAATTTTATTTTTAACTTTATATTGCAGAGGCAGTACCAAGATTAATGCCAGAAGAAGGGAGCATGTATTATCCAAGGGTGCAACACTACAGAGAGCTTTTAGACTCCTTGCCTATGGATGCCTACACGCATGGCTGCATCCTGCACCCCGAGTTAACAGTGGACTCCATGATTCCAGCCTATGCTACCAGCAGAATTCGTAGTATGTACTGGTATAGCTCTGAATGCCTATCGGTTAATAGGATGTTGTGTTACATTCATCTCGTCTTCACTGCACCTGAAGCAGAATATATTGATATTCTGATACCTATATTGAGCACGGTTTTCCAATTTAGTTGCAGTCCTTGATAATTTGTGCATATACTTTTTATTGATTGCATAGTCTGTTATGATTTGAAAACTGGAAAGAGGAAGTGTCATTTTTGAGGTGTTTGTGCAGTTTTCCTAATGATGGAAAATGTGCTTCTTGTGCATAACAGAAAATGGCAGCTGTGACAGCTGTGAGCATTTTATTTTCTGATTTTGCTGTTTATGCTTATAAAGCAGTTTCTAGGGAACAGCTCTATTACTGCTCAAACCACTGCACTGAAGGAAACCCATTTTTTGTGATTGTAAGCTTGTAATAAGTTTATCTATTTCAGTTCTCATAGCTCCCCCCACCCCCCCGATTTGGATGCCAGAACTCGACGGCAAATTCTGTTCACTTTGGTATCAGATAGGGAAATAAATATTTAATTCTTTGTTCTTGTTTTTTTTTTTTTCATTGTATGTATGTTCAGGGGCTCTAGTGTTACTTTCAACCACAGAACTGCACTGGGAGTCCTTGTTGAGCTGGTCGTGGATCATAACCTCAGTCTAGCTTTTCAGGACTGCTTGCAAACTTACAGCCCTCTCCCCAAGAAACACGGCCTGTATCTTTTGCTTCAATTTATATTTTACATTGGACTGTGTTGAAGCATTGATTGGTTGCTTAAGCCCAGTTTATCAACCGTTCCAGACCACTGGGTGTCAGAGCCATATTTTTTCTTGATTTATGTCCCTTCTAGTCTTCATACAGTGGCAAACTTTTAATTAATGCTTTTATGTTTGCTTCTATGTATTACGAAAGAACGAAATGGTTCTAGGACAAGAATCAAATCCCGAGAACACAACTGGATGACGATTCCCTGTTTACAGTTATGTTCTGAGATCTCTGATTTTTTTTTTTTCTTTTCATCAATGTCAGTGCTTTGTATCATGTTGGGTTTTTTTTGTATGATATTTTAGAATGCTCTGTAGAACAAAGTCAAATACTGCAGAGACTTTGAAATGTAATACAATTATACTGTTACCAAATTCGTAATATCGGAAAAGATGATAACTGTATTAGTTTGAGTTCTATTTCCAACAACTGCATTATCCTACTCCTCAAATTTTTGGCAAGTCAGTTCTCTTACTAGCCATGCCGTTATGTTGTCAGAAGTGAAATCATGCACTTAGTTTTCCTTATAGTTGCATGAGTTATCCTTTATAAAACATCAGTGCAGAATTAGATTTTTTTCTGTCTACTGGAAACTTCTTGAGCATTGCAAAGTATTTAAAAGTCAGTGTTGCTGGTCCAGTGATCAATTTAACAATATTGTTATTTAACAATAAACTATTTATAAAAAGTGCCTGGAGAGATTTAGAATGAGTAATTTCAGCAAGAGTAAATAGCTTTTTTTTTTTTTTTTCCCTGAAGTAACATGAACTATTCTCTTGTATCAGTGTACTGGGTTTTGTTGTTTGTTTTTTTTTTTCCGAAGTGTGGATGCTAACTGTTTATTGAACGATTGTACTTCATTATTGATAGTTTTTCTGTTTTCGCATGGTAATAGTCAGTGCTTTTACTACAGTTCACATTACAATGTTGTCTTGTGTTCTGCTGACTGTATGTATTCTTCCCCTCTAGCTTCTAGTTGGTATAAACTGTTGTCAGTTTACACACATGTGTTCATATATAGTATAACAGTAGCTCAATGATAGTAATGATGAGGCTGAG
>NW_009638244.1:10143-17885 GCF_000690535.1 Cariama cristata | reverse complement strand
CTCCCGGCTGTCCTTGTGCTCCTCCGCCACTAGATGGCAATGTGGGTCTTCAGCAGCTGGGGGAAGGCAGCCTGGGGGGAGCCCGGGGAAGGTGGGGGTGGGTGCCCCTGGGCACCCCGGAGCATCACTCCGCATCCCTGCACGCCCCTCTGCATCCCTCCCTGTAACCCCCATAAAGACCTCAGGCGGTCTCCTAGACAAAACGTGGAAAGAAATGCTGCTCGGTGGCTGTCATTGCCCTGTGCCTTCAACAACTGCCTCTCTTCCCAAATTTTATCCGTCTCTGGAAATAAAAGCTGCAGGTAGCAGTAGGGCTGGTTAGTGCTGGCTGCAACACGTATTCCTGTGGATGAGGAGCAGCACATCGCTGCCCAGCCTAACCTGCTCGCTGCTGCAACCCACAGTCTCGTAGGAGACAAAGTGGGATAGGAAAGCCCATCTGCAGGCGGCAAAATGTGCCAGGGTTGCTTTTGTGCCCAAGCTGTTGTCGGCCCGTGCACCCCTGCAGTTCTGCATGCAGTACTGGTAGGAAAACACCAGCCTTGTCACCACCAGGAACTGCCAACATTGGCTGTCTTCTGCAGCCTTTCTGCCCAGAAAAGGTTAACATTTCCTTTCCCAAGCATAGAATAACATTTCTGAGAGTTTGTATCTGAAAATTTTATTAATTACCCTTAATCTAATGACTTTTTCTTAAGAAGAGAATGTTTTTCTTCAGAAAAAGTCACAGATAGAGCCTTTTCTGTTGTTGCCTTTGCATGGAGTTTTGTCTGTCAGTCACAGGCAGGTTTTTAAGAGGAAATTTGAAGATGAATGATAAAGGACACCCTGAACTTTGCAACACAGAGAAGCCGCTAGGTTTCTAGTTCTCTGTTTAGTTTTTAAATCTGCCATGCGATGGAACACTTAATATTTCAGTTTCAGTATTAATGGGCTTATCTCCTATCTTACACCTTACCCCAGTGGTGGTATGTGTTATATGAGTTGTTTCCTCCAAGCTTGTCATAATTCTGGTGTGCTTCTTCGAGTTGCCTCCACTTTGTGTTATCTCTCTGCCGATCACGCTGCTAGAATTAGCGTTTCACGAGCAAGAGATTACAGCAGGCTCTGCAGGAGTGAGCGGTGGCTAACGGTGGGCTGTCAGTGCACGCAAGCAGACGCCCCATCCTCATTTGTGCTGCCTGTTGCACTGGGGATTTACCATTAACTCTGTTGTCACTCCTTGTCTGCTTTAACATGATTGCTTTCAAGATTTCTCTCTCCAGGAGAACATCTGTGTTTTGGGTTAGTTTTCCCTAGACAGATTTACTTACAGTTTTTCCACATTAAATCTCCATATTTTGTTGCGTTCTAGTCTATCTAGGTCCTTTTTTGGTATTATTCCTCCAGGTGCATTCAAAATCTCCCCATTTAGTGGAGTCAGCAAAGCACTCTGGTATCCCAATTTACTCTTTGTATTAGACTATGAATGAATTACACATTCCTTGATGTCCTTCTGTAATACAGGGCATTCACTTCTTGCAGTCCTTTGTTTACAGTTTATGCTTTTTTCATCTATGCCAATATCCAAAAGGATTTAAATTACTGTTTCCATCAGACACATACGAAAAAGCTATAAAACCCCCAAAATAACTCTGCCAATTGTTCTGCTTATCAGTCATAGTTACATTAACTTCTGAATGTTACAAGACTTTCCTTAGTATCTGTTTTATTTTGCTAAATACAAGCTTACAGTAACTTCCAGACCACTGTTGATTCCTGTCTAAAAACTGTTTGGATATTGATTTTTCACCTTATTTTCTGCCTGTATAGTATCAGTTTTCCATTGCTTAGTTGTAACTGGCAGAAAATGTTTCTTGCCTTTTAATTCATGGACATAACACTATAAATATGCCCATAAAAGGAATAAAAAATTTTGAATGGCAACAGTCGTGTCTGACAACAGAATGAAATGAGATGGCGAATGAATTTAAAGAGCTTATTTTTTCTGTCCTTTGTTTTATCCATGTATTGAATTCAGGGTGAAAGCATATGTAGACTGTGTTCCCAAAACACACATCCCCTTGTCAACATTCCTGTATTTCATCCAGATATGCTTTTTTTTTTTTTGGACCCCGATGCTCTGAGGTCAAATACTACACAACCTGTCTTGAAAAAATAGCAGAGCTGGAGGCTGTGGCTGTGCCAGCAGCTGGAGCTATGACAACCCTAAAGCTCACTTTCTTTAGAGCATATGAGAAAGCTTGCACTGAAGGACATACAGATGGCAAATCTGCCCCGAGTGCCTAGCCAGTACATCCCAGTGACTGCTGGAGAAACTGTGTTTCTGGTCTGTACAGCTTCACTTGGCCAAGAAATGAGGAGAGGAAGGAGGCCAGGTGCTAACTTGCTGTGCTCCCTGCTGGTAAAGCAGTGATAGCTTCACAGCACACGTGCATTATTTTCTACTTCATGTCCCAGCATTGCTTTCAGTGAAAGCTACTTCCAATTCCCTCTGCTCTTATCTTTTCTTAATAGAGAGCCAGATCCTACATCTTATATTCACTCTTGTTCCTGGTAGGTTTACCATTTGAGTACTGCACAATGTTTTACTCCAAGGTCTTGTTCTCTCAAGACATCTCATTGCCCTTTTCTTTTGAATGCACTTGAGAACCGCGACCCAGGTAGTGCATTCTCATGATGAGTCACAGTAAGAGGATTTTTACCTCTACAACTAGCCTATTGACTGATTAAGCCCTTGCAGCGATCACAACAAAGACTATCCAGTTTGCAATACTTTTCCCCAAACTCAAGCACTCCATTGCTTCACTGTAACATGACTCAAGTTCCCACCCCACCCCCCACCACCACCTTCCAGCCCTTCTGTGGTGGAAAGAGACATTTAAATATTCCTAAGATTCCTTTGTCCATTATTATTTTAAAGCTGAGCGTGGGATCAAGCAGCTCAATTCCCAATGTGCCTTTTGGATGATGTGGCTAAGGTAGGCCTTCTGCTGACCACCCCAGGTTTTGAGTACACCCTTCACGTGGGGGAGGATGGAAGTGTGTATCTGTAGACCTTGCTTAGCCTGATACTGATCTTAGAAGCCATTATGCTTTGGCCTACACCCATTCTCTAGATCCTCCCACCCTTGCCCCCTTTATCTTTACTGAGGATGATAGGGACCTGTGGGCACAGTGGGAGCTGAAGATTTGCTGTGATCGTTTACAATAGCAATTAGCAAATACCTGTGCTCACCTGAAGCCTCTATGGCATGACGAGTGCAGCACACAGCCTTCAAATCCCATCCCTGCTCCGGGCTGTGCAAAGTCCTGTAGGATCAAGGCTCTCAGCTTAGCACTGCTGACAGGCAGACAAAGGCAGAGATAGACAGCCCTCCTCTCTCACCGCTGCTCAGCCATCCCTCCTCCTCCTCCTCCTCCCACCTGTGAGGCTTTTGCTGTGTTAGAGCTTAGTGCATTCAGCTGTCTTCCACCTCCATCATTGCTTTGATAACTGATAGCAGGGAAGGTATTACTTAAAGAATCCGGGTGACTGTTAGCAAAATAAACAAGAGATGAAAGATAAGGCAGTCTCCTTGGTGCATAATTACCTTAAATGAAGGTCTGTTTGCTAATACTGTTGTTTTGATGTGCTAAATAGCTTGGTCTTAACGCCCCAGCAGATGCTAAAACTAATGTAATTCCCAATGACGTCACACCAAGATTACAGAGACTATGGGGAGGCAGGAGATCCGGGAGGAATATCCACAAAGCAGTTGTGTGTAGGGAGTGCTCCCAAATCACCTGGTGTGGAAGGTGGCAGACTCATCTTCACAGACAGCTCTGCTGTCAGCACCAGTTTGCAAAACCCCATGAAGTCATTCTTCCAGGAAGGCGAACGGCTCACTCAAAGTCACCTACTCCCTCCTCACCAGCCTGATCTTGAGGAGATGCTGCTCCCAGGTGTGCGGCAAGGAGAGGTCTTTGCATTCATGCTACGGAGCTCTGAGTGGCAGCACTTGCTCCCCACTTCTTCCTGGAAGAGGGGAGACTCTGCCTTTGCTCTGAATTGGGCTGAAAAACGCTACAGCTGGCTTGTAGGCAGCTGGGTTACCTGCGTGTATACATAATTTGAGCTACATGTGATTGCAGGGTTCCTCTTTTTTATTTAATTGTCTGCCTGGAAGCATCTCCTGACCTAATTATGCCTGCAGTTGTGTCACTTAACTTGTCCTGCGTGCCGAGTGGCATAGCATGAGCAGGGAGCTCTGTGCACAGACTCTCACACAACTGAGCTAATAGAGACTGACAGGGGGTATCGGGTTTTTTAAGACTAAGAAGTCTCCTGGGGTGTTACTAATCCCCTAGAGGTGCCATTAGCTTATGATAACCACACCTTTGAAATTGTTTTATTGCTTTAATAATGTGGTGGTGATGGAAAATGGGGAACACGCCACATTTATTATTTATGCTGGTAAAAGATGAAAGTTAGCAGTTAGAAGCTTTAAACCACATTTTTTTCTGTATGACTTAAATTTATTCATTTTTGGCCTATCCACCCCAGCACTAGAATGCCTTTACTGTCCAGGTTCAAGTTGGGCCGCCTACATAAACCGCAGCGAAGTGGCAGGCCAGCACAATTAATGCTGCAAGACAGATGCACATCTTAACTGGAGGGAAGGGTGGAGATTTCCTGGTGGGGAGCTGTTGGAAGTGGAACAGTGCTTTATGATATCTGAACTAATCTTGTGCTATGATAATTCTGTCTTGCTTAAGTGCTTGCGGCCTCTCTGTGCTGCGTAAGTCATGCTGTGGCAGCTGCTGTGTGCATCTGATCCAAACTCGCTGCTTCCCCACACACTTAATTGGTCCTATTGTTTATAAAAAAGCATGGAAAGAGCGAGCAGAATTTTGGTCCTCGGTAGAGCAGTGGTTCTGCGGCCACACGGCTGGGAATCACACTCTGTCAGCTCAAGGCAACGCAGAGAGGATGCATGTTGTACAATATGTGTTGTGACGTCTACATCCAGATGAAGCAGCTCTACCGAAATAAAAGAAGCTGGTGCAGCTCATGGTAGAGTGCAACATCAGGCCTTTCAAGGCTGTCATGCTTCCAAAGCGTGGGGTTTTATCCTGAGCACCTAGAGAAAGGGACATCGACATCACGGCAAAACGGAAGGAAAAGGCGGGGAAAGTTAGGCTTGTTGTAAAAGAAACTTGCCAAGACAACACATGTCCGTGCTTGGAGCTGTAATGGAAGCGATTTCACTAATCTGCCTTGCAGCCCACTTTCTTATTCTGTGTGATCCTTCAGTGAGGTTGCAAGCTTGTTTGATCGCTTCACCTTAGGATCAAATAAGCAGAGGGCTGACTGGGTGTTTTATCTGCAGTTGGCAGAAAATGGAGGTGAGAGAGAGCAAGCAAGTGAGTTTCTATTAAGAATAGAGAGATTAATGCACCCAAATTTAATTGGAATTGCACAAGCAGGCAAGAGGTGTCAAGCTCTGAGTTCATGCATAGATTATGTGGGTGTCTATGTACTACATTTCGAACATCTGCAGCGTGACTATCTCAGCCTTGTACTTTGGTCCTTGCTATGAGCTTTCATGTTGGTTACTGCTATCATACATCCTTATTTCTATTGTACATCCTTCTGCCCTTTGCCTCATTGCACTGCACCACTCCCATTGAAAGGCTGTGTGCAGACAGAGGTGACACGGGGGCCTTGTTCCTGACTTGGTTTCCCCTCAGCTCCAACATCCTCAACGCTATCAGTGTCACACCTGTGCCCTTATCACAGCCTGGAGAGAAGCCCCTTCCCTGAAGCAAACTTAAGCCAACTGCAGGCTGTGTCCAAAGCCTGGTGTTTTTGTGGGTGAGCAATGCTGGAGGGCAGCAGCTGGCTGTGCAGGGCAAAGCAGGACCCCTGAGGTCATTAGCATGCTTCTAACCAGCATGGGCACTCTTACGTCAGTGTGTTGTTAATTGGGATCCATGTTGTTTCTCCAGAAGGCTGATTCAGTGGCTTAATACGGGAAGATTACATTAACATCAGTCACTGGCATCCACGTTGTTCAGGCAAGAAGAAACGACACATGCAACCTGGATTCTCAGCCCGCATCCCATGCCTGACAAGATTTCACTTCGCAGGACTTGATTCACATGGTGGGTGTCTCTTTTTCCCCAAGCGAAGGCCTTAGGGCTGCACATCCCTTCCTGAAGAAATTACATATGATTCCAGCCAGGCTGCGGAAGGGATGAAGCTGGTACAGTCAGCACTGCAAGTGTGGGCTGCTACTACTTAAAGAAGATGGTTGGTTTTTAAGCCCATTCATTGCCTTCTCACATGAACATCGCCCTTTGACAAAACCCCATGTCTTTGGTTCAGGTTATTCCTGTAAGGCTGGAGTCTAGCGATGGTCACGGACAAAGCTTGGCCTGCAGGTGGGTTTTGTTTCTTTTCCTCAAGGTTGTTGTCAGCCTTGGCTACGCTCAGGGACCTTCCCCAGCAGCACCAGCGGGCCAAGGAGCCCACTCTCACTCGGAGGATTGTGCTGTGCCAGGAAAAATGCTTCTGGCTCTTCTCATGTGTATTTGGGGCAGAAAGAAGGTGTAGTTTAGATTAGAGCACTGTGGCTTTATCAGTGTTTATCAGTGTAGGAGTTCTGCTCCATGTAGCGTAACAGCCTCAAGTCCTTTTAAACCCTGACATCAATATGTGGTGATAAGATAACACTGATTATCCTGTACGGGTTGCTCTAGATAAGATAAACCCTTTTATGCTTTAAAACAGGACTCAAAGTTTCTGCTATGTTTTCTTTTCCTTTTAATGTAGCTAACTCCAGAAACATTTTATTTCTAAGGGAGTGGTATTTATAAGAGCAGATAAAAATAGTACATATCATAAATAAGACTTTCCAAACTTGCCCAAGGAGCATTAAACATTTTTATTTCAAAGACTAAATAGAAATGAGCTAGTAGGAGGTAGATTTCAATGTCTTAGAAAATTGTTGGATTAATTAGAAGCTAAAATTATTCCAAGTAAGTGGTCCTGCCTACATTTATTTTGTAAGAAGTGTGTCCACACAGTGACATTTCAGCAGCAGTGGATGTTAATTTTAAGGTGGTTACTTTCAATTAAAGTGAAATAACTTTTGTAGAAGTATTGCTTGAGACAGCAGTATCAGGCATTTCCATTTTGCATTTAAAGCTGGGACTTTATCTCTCTATACAAGCCAGTATATCCATAAATCTACAGCACTGACTCTTCAAGTAGAGACTACATCTTCGGAGAATTTAGAGACACATCCATTCATTAATGAGTTAAAATTAATAACTAGGTCCTTTATGAAATCTAACACTTTAGTCTTGTTTGTCCCAAATGATTTTAACAATGGAGTAACACACTCTTCACATTTTCCGTATAATTAAAATTAATTGAAATGTTGTGCAGTAGTTGTAATTAAGCTATGCAGCTAAGAGTGGTTGTATCTAATTGCTATGATTATATAGGCTACAAACAAGCTCAAGTAACAAAAGTGGAGTTATTGTGACACAAGAACTCAACCACCCGCCACCTTCCCGTGACTGACGGTCTGCACAGGGGGAAGGATGCTCTCTGGGATGAGGCAGTGCTATGGCAGCCGGAGATGCTTTGGTAGCTGAGCTGGTTCAGCTGCCCCTGTCTTGAAGTTCACACTTGTGCCTCAAACCTGAACATTAAAGGTTGCCATTGCACCCTTTGCTCAGCTTTAGTGTAA
>NW_009638244.1:8441-10113 GCF_000690535.1 Cariama cristata | reverse complement strand
AGGAGAAACTGAGGCAGGAACGCAGCTCCTGTAAAGCACAGAAGCCTTTGGTGCAGGGTCTGGCACAGCCTATAAATCACTGAAATAACTGCAAATTTCCTCCTCCTCCCTGTTCACCAATGCATCCCAGTTACAGCAGGCACCCCTTTACCCCGGTACCAGATGCACTGCAGGAGCTGTGCAGCACGCAGAAGGTGACCCTGCGATGGTGGTAGCAACTCCTGCTTTTAGCTCCGACAGTCTCTGTGTCCCTGTGGAAATGTCCTGCGGCTGCAAAGCACCTCCAGGCTGCTTTGTCCAGCAGCTTCACGCTGAAACTGCCCACAGCAGTGCCACAAAGGGACAGGGAAAGAAAACAAAAAATCCCCATCCCCCTCCCAATTAGCTCTTTAAAACTCGGTGTGAAGTAATCAGGCCTAAATTGCAAATTTGTGGTCATTATGTAGGTCACTACAGGGTCAGGTTGAGGTTGCTTTGAATGTCATATGTGTGCAATCACATTTTTTTGTGTCCTCCGCTTAGGCTTTTCTGAGGAGTGTCTTGAAAATGCAACTCTAATTGTGGGTTTCCTACATTTATAATGCATGGTTTGGGGAATAGCAAGTCCCTTTTTTTTTTTTTTAGTTTTTCAGTTTTCAATGCCTTGTAAATATTGAGCTTCATTTCATGGAAAACCCGGGTGAGAATTGTTTGTAGGCTTTTTGGTAGAAAGATTTGAACTGATGCTGTTGTAATCTCCCCTCTCGCCACCTGCAGCTGGCTTCTGCGTGAGGGGCCCCAGAACACAAGGCTGCGTCCTGTCGTGCGGGATGTTAGAAAAATGAACATTTCAGCAAGGTTTCAGCCTCTGCAGCACATGGGAGTAGGAGAGATATGGCTTAGCTTTGCCAGCTGTTCATATGCCCACATCACAAAGCAGAACAGCCCCACTAAAGCATCCGCCTGGTACATTAGCAGCAGGGCAGATGCAAAAGTCTATGCTCAATACACAGCAGGCAACAAAGAATTATAAACTGCCCAAATTTCCCCATCTTAGAGTGCATTGGGAATGATCGACAGGGCTGCCAAGCAAAGCCTCTTGGAATGTACAGCACATGGAAACCTTCCTGTTAATTAATGGGGGATTCTGCTTTGGGCAAGTGAGTCCTGAAGCATTTCTCCCACCCCGTGTCTGTCCCTAACTCAGGGCTGGTGTCTGCCAAGAAAGCTCTGTTTATTCCCGTACTCCAAACACTCCAGATGAGGATGTAACCTTCAGGCATCCACCTTGGACAAAACCTCTTGGTGTGCCTCAGCCTGCTCCCCCATAAAATGCCAGGAATCCACTTCTTGCAGTGCTGTTCTGTAGCCCAACATTGCAATATCAATTTTATCCTTGAAAGACTCAGCTTTTTTTAACCTTCAGGCTTAGCAACATGATTGCAAGAAAATATTTATTCTTTACGTATAGGTGTAAATTAGCAACCCTCTCTCACACAAGTGTGACAATCTGGCTGACTTCCATCTTATTTCTTTGATGATTCGCATACTGTGAAGTTTAGGATACAGACTTAGACAGCCCAGGGGTAACCACAGGGCTCATGTGTAGATAGCACTAATGGACCTGCACTAATATTATTACAGTCAGAAAGCAGAGCCTTTCAAAAAAAAACCCCAACCCACTCAGGACAGG
>NW_009638244.1:0-8410 GCF_000690535.1 Cariama cristata | reverse complement strand
GTAGCCGTGGATGTTGGGGGGGGGGGGGGGGTGTGTGTGTAGGTGGGAGAGTGCAGGGAAGTGAGAGAAACCATTAACATTTTGCAACATTAGTCAGGAGCCTGGGGACCTGCTATAGCAAATAAAAAACCCCACATAATTTAGTCAAAGGAATTCAGCCAAAAAAAATTAGATTTTTTTTCATTTTTTTCAATGTAATAACTTTTTACTCCATTTAATCTCCAGTTTAACCATCTGAACAGATAATAGAAAAGTACTGTGAGACAGGGAATAATCAGAAATGAAGTAAAGGAGAGAAATGCTCAGAAACATGCAAGCATGTTCACAAGCAACAGTCATCCGAGGTACCAGAGAAACCAGGAGACAAGGAAATCGGGATAAAACCAGATGTTCCGACCCTGTCCCAGGAACCACAAGGAACCTGCTGTGCATTTCCATCTGGCAGCAACGCAGACCAGCGCAGGATCTGTGTACGCGAGATCCCATCAATAACCCGCTGGGCTTGCAGACCCGGTAACCTCCAGTCTCCAGCCATTGCTGCTGGAGAGTTCAAGTCACAAATTCAGCAATGAGACATCGGACTGCGACAAAGGTGCAGCACTTGCCATTGCCCCTTCTTACTTAAAGGAAAGTTCAGTTTGGCATTTTGTGCCACTGAAACAAAGAACCTTAGCAGGATCCATGTCAGACTTTCACATCCCATTTATTCTGTTTAAAAGTTAGTATTTTACCTTTTGTACAACTTGTGGCTGGACTTGCCTGTCATCTTTGCTAATAAATACCTTGGAGTGGATAAGAGGGGAAAAAAAAAAAAGCAGCTGAGATTTAATTCCCTCCTCCCCTGCCCCCATCAGGTTGTGGTTTTGTTCTGTATTTTTAGAAATTTCAAAAATCTAAAATTGTTGAAGCTCAGGGCTAAAAAAATAGGTTCAGGTGTACATGGTAGTGTGCATCTCATCACTGCCCTGCTTGTGTGATAGGGCACCTGCTCGCATGCACACGCAAAGCCACGCTTTTGCTGCTGTTAATATCAAAGCCACAAATGAAGATACCATTTAAGGCCCAATATTTCAAACAGAAAATTTCCATCTTGTTTCTAAAGCTCCGAGTTGCTACAATGTAGAGTTTTCAGTCAAAAGAATATGAAGGTAAGGAGATGAGGAGCTTTGGTTTTGCCCCTAGTAAAACTGAGGTGCAGCTTGGGAGGACAAGATGTGCATTGGCGTGGGGACAGCAGGCACGTGCCAGTCCGAGCTGTCCCCCGGGAGCAGAACTTGCCTCCTTCACTTGCATGAAGCCATTGTGGTTGCCTCCCCATCCCCTGCCCTACCCAAAACTCCACTGAAAGTAAAGGCAGATGGTACGTGAGGTCTAAATGGAGCCGCGTGCCTCCGATGGGCACAGCTCCACACCACAGATGGATTCATAAGGAATGGTACAAACGAGGTTGAGCCTTCAGCCGTTTCAGAAGTGAAGAAAACCCATCGTATCAAAGCCTTCAGAGGGGGATTTGCCTTGGCTGAACGCGAGACATACTGCCGGATCTCGGCCAGGAAGGGGAGTTCGGCACAGGAGGGCTGCGGAGGGAGCGGGCAGGGGC
Organism: Cariama cristata; assembly: GCF_000690535.1. Lineage (NCBI taxonomy): Eukaryota > Metazoa > Chordata > Aves > Cariamiformes > Cariamidae > Cariama > Cariama cristata. The sequence continues at coordinate 6,810 of NW_009638244.1, read as the reverse complement.
CCAGCAGCTGTCCTGTGGCACTGCCGCAAGGAGAACGAAGCCACCAGTGATCCTGCTGCTGGCTAGTCTAAACAGATTTTAGGAGTGTATTGCTATTGAAGTGACCTCCTGAGCAAGCCACAGAGACCGGGACAAGTAGCCAGCCTGCTTGTGACAGCCGGCACTCCTCCCGCTGCCTGACAAACGCTGCCCGCCTGTGCGGCAGGAAGGGCTGCACCGGAGGCAAAAGGACCAAAGCAACCAAAACCAAGCCAGACCTGTCTTGGAAGAGCCAAACCTGCTGGCCAGCTCTGCAGACTGAGGCCAGCCACCCCGCTGCCCGTCAGGCAGGCTTGAAAGGAGCTGCTGCAGGGAGGGCGTTTTCCCCAGGCTTTGCAGGATGTTTAAAAAAAAACCTCTGAGGTTTGGGTGTGCAGGCAAGCAGGATTACCTTCCTAACTGTAGAGAAAACTCAGAAGTTTTTAATATCTGCCCTCGTGGGAGCTGAAGAAAACACATTTTTTTGACATTTCCCTCTCAAAACCAAATAAAGAAGGTGGCTCATGTCTAAAAAGCAGCAACTTAAATAAAGAAGGTATCTTTAGCTATTAAAAAAGCTGGTTCCCTTAAGAATACATGCCTCCCAATTGATCCTATTTTGTACTCATTTAGTATCTCATAGTCAATTTTTCAAAAAAATCATTGTTTAGTGCTCTTTAGAGGCTGTATTTTGTTCTTTCCTCTTGAAGAATTTCACCTGAACTTTTTTCAAAAAAATCATTGTTTAGTGCTCTTTAGAGGCTGTATTTTGTTCTTTCCTCTTGAAGAATTTCACCTGAACTTTTTTCAAAAAAATCATTGTTTAGTGCTCTTTAGAGGCTGTATTTTGTTCTTTCCTCTTGAAGAATTTCACCTGAACTATGTAGTTTTTAAACATATACTAGTTAAGATGTTTGGGTCTTTGGTGTCTAGGCCTTCTACAAACAAATATTTCCTATCATCTTCCTCATGATACTCCCTTATCCTCCCTAAAACATCAAATACATCTTAAGAGTAATCGAGAAGCCACAGCAACTGCTCCTGGCAGGAAGCTGCTGAGCTGTTATCCAGAAGCCTGACCAGCATTATTTGGAACAGATGCTCTTTCAGCTTTGTAATTTTCAGCCAAAAACAATGGCGGTAAGTAAAAGTAAAGCTGTAGGTCAAAGGAAGGCTAAACTGTATAAGAATCATGTGAAAATATTTTTGATTTCACACATTCTCTCATTTATAGCACATGCTTCTGAAATGGTCGGTGAACCTTAACGTGCAGCTGCAGGTTTGACCTCCACGTCCATGACCTGGATTTGCCACCACCAGTTGAGATTCAGTGGGAGAAGCCAAGCGCGGGGTCACCGTGCCGCTGGGGCCCCAACCACAGACTGTGCTGCAGGAGGAACCCACCTGCCTCCCCGGGCTGGGGAGGTGGGCCAGACCTAGGGATCTGTTGCAACCTGTACCTGTAAGCCCTATCAGCCCATGGGAAGGGCACGAGGTGACATTATTGGCCAAGTAGGGGGATGTTATTGCAGCCAGCACCTGGCTGTGTAAAATCTCTTGGCTTACCTGTGAGCTGAGAGCAGTCACCAATGTAGAAAATGAGGTGGCAGCTTGCTCACCTGCACGGGCGTCTTAGCACCCCGGAGCTCGTGGGGCTTCAGGGAGGTAGGTCCTGTCCTTGGGGGATCCCAGGGCTGCATGCGGCAGGGCACAGGACAAGGGCTGCAAAGCAGAACGAAGATTTCAGTTATTAGGGCCAGGCAGGCAAATTTTGGTCTCCCCAGCTGGATGAAGAGTCTGCTGGGCTCATGCCTTCCCTTCTTTTTGCTAGGCATGCTCGGTTTAACAGAGCTCAAGAAACGAGCAAGTCTCAGGAAATAAATGTTTTCAGTCTCTCTTTTTTATTGCCTGTAAAATAGCAGGAGGCTTTCAAAGCAACAGCAAATCCTGTTAAAAAAAGTAGAGAAAATTAAAGAAATGTTTCTTGTCTCAGATCCAGCCCTTTTCACCTTAACTTTCCATCATGGTACATAAAATTTTGTATATTTTGGCAGAGCAGAGAAATAGCTTTTCCCCTTCTCTTCCTTGCACAGCCCAGGAGCTCTGAGTGAGCTTTAAAACAGAGTTTTGCACAAACACAGAATGGTCAAATAATAGAGCAAGAAAACAGCATTAAACTTTGTAGACAATCAACTTTATTCTGTGCACAGCAGCTAGTTTCTCCTTTTTTAGGAATAAAAATTTACAAGTGTTCTGGGAAAGCATTAAAAACCAAACACGTCCAGACAAAGTCTAGTGCAAACTGCTTGGAAATATATCTGTGCATCACCTTCTGAAAGGCTCATTCCAGCTGCGCTGGTGTAGCCAAGCTGACGGCGTCCAAAACAAATACACCCTGAGAGTTCAGGATGGGATTTGAGGGTTGAGATTTTGATACTGGTCATCCCTGTGTCCCAGAGAAGCAGTCACATTTCTCTGCTCTTGTGAATCTTCTCATCAAAGACTTTTTCTGCATCATTGCTTGCACACTGCCACAGAGGAAGGATGCCTACATTTTGGGGAGAAAGTGGAACCTCCCAGCACCAGGAGGCAAACCCCAGCTACTAAAGAGAAGAGATCAAAGATAAGAGGACAGGATGCATTCACAGGCACACACCCCAGCCCTTTCCATAGGGAGCGCATGAGGTTTGCTGTACACTCTTATTGTACTGAATGTCATCTTCCAAGCATAGCAAATAACATTTTCATAAAGCACTGCTTTTAATCAAGCACAACCTTCGCATCCCCAGAGGAGCTATCTGGAGCCTATCCCTTTTCTCTACTGTTCTTTTTTGCCCCCTTTTAACTCCCTCCCTTAGAGGCTTGTGCCTCCAGCAAGGAGGGCTCCACGTGGTTCCCTTCGGAGCTCATTAACACAGGTCCATCCATCAGGCCACGAGGCTGAGAGCGAGATGCACGGTGCCCGCGGTCCCCTGGGACCAAGCAAGCAGGCTGCGTGCAGGGCTGGGCTGTCGCATAGCAGTGCATTAACCACCGTGGTGCTTACGTGAAAACTCAGTATAGTACCTGATTATACAGCCCCGTGCATGCTGGGACACTTAAGCAGGATGCCAGTCTTGATGGAGCAGTGGGATCCAGCAGGCCTTATGCTTATGCAGTATATTATAACCACTAATTATACTTCAGTGTCATCCAAACAGAGTGGGTTATTTGCATACCCAGTCACTGTTGCAGCTGGGGTCAGAGACTGGGGTGTTTGGATTGAAACCACCTAAAACGCATTTCTGAATATCAATCCAGAACAATACTCCCACTGCTGCAATAACGGAGACAAGTCCCTTTCCAAGCACCAACTCCATGACCTCGTGCACAACCACCAGTGAGCCTGTTGAGTGGTGAGCAGCTTGCGTGGGTGAGAGCGAGACCAGCTTCCCAAAGACTCAGACAGTTATTTCCTGCGTGGCAGATGATTTCTATCCAACATAAAGGGACAAGCCTTCAAAATACGTTTGCTTCTTTAGCAAGTACTAATGCTTGGGGCAAGGGGCTGAATCCCTCTTCCGTGCACAGTTTGCAGTCAATAAGTGCTCCTGGATAGAAAGGCTGAGCCACCAGCAGCTGTACAGAGGACAGGACTGATGTCTAATGAGAGTGGCCAAGGAGCACTGGTATAAGCACACTCTTAGCTACACATGTAGTGCTGCTGGTCAGATTTACCTGTCCTCATGGCTGGCTCTGGGCAGGACCCATCATATCTGAATCTCAGAGCACAAGGACTGATCAGGAATGTAGTAGACTGAAGGCTTTTACTCTCAGGTGCAAATGGTTCATTATGGCTTTTCTCAGGCTGTGCTGATGAGAGGAATCATTCTTCACTGATGAGAAATACTGCATTTTCTTCTCTGGGAGAACACAGCTTTGTTCCCTTCCCCCATTTAATAATGCACAATTTATCAGGCTAAATTGGTGAGCCTGGCAGCAAGTGATTCAAATCAACTTCAGCAGCTATAAGCAATCACATATACTTGAAGAAACCCACTTATACCACTTCCTGCAAAACCTGAGGAAAGCTGGCTATGAATGCACTACTGTAGCCTATTAATGCTCAAGAAAACCCATTTAAATGAACCTCTAATGGCTGATTGAGACTTCTATAATGAAACTCCATAAAGAGTCAGCTCCTTCCTTCAGACTGGGCATGCCAAGTGCCTCCCTGGCTCTCTTGCTAGCAGTAGGGAGGAAAAACCAAATGGATGGAAGGACAATTGTGCTATGGGGACCAAGGGGTGAAGCCTCCTAGTTTTTCAAGGGTTAACACTCTCAGATAGCCTCACCAAGAAGGTCACAAAGTGCTAAGTCTCACCTGTGTCTCCTGATACAATAGGAAACAGTTTATTGGACTGCAGCGAGCACTGTGCACGGAAGACCTGTCTTACACCTTTCTCCTACACAAAGCACAAAGGTGTTTAAAGATGCAGAGAAGAAAGAAAGGCTGAAGTCTTGTACAATTTTGCAGCATAAGCTGTGTCCTTGTTTGCATGGGAGACCTGCTAGGCCACACTGGCAGCTCAGCTGATGGAGCCCTTCCCCTAATTTGCCACTGAGGCAGTGACCCAGCAAAGGATGCTGAATCCCTAAGGGTGCTCTGAGTCCTCAGGATGAGCAGAAAAGCCTCCAGCACACAGTTACTGTGATGGCACGGAGGGCACTTAATCCTTGGTGACTAGTCTACGTTTCACCTCGGGGTCAAGACTACCCTACCCAGCTCACTTATGCTTTTGCCTTCCAATGAGGGCCAAGCATTTTCTTAGCTCAAGACAAACCTTGTTAACAAAACAACTACGTTTCACTGCAAGGAAAAATGTAGTGTTGCGTGGGCCCATCCAAGGTGTATTCAACATTAGATCAGCTGGCCTTTCTGGCTGAGCTCTCTCTGGATAGCCTAAAAAAGTTAGCCTCCTTCAGTCTGCAAACACAAACATTTCTCTACTGGCAAAAAAAAGCATTTCTATGCCCCCCCTATAGTCCACATTAGCCCAATGTTTTAAGCCTGCCCAAAATTGGAGAAGCTGCGTAGACTGAAAGTATGGAAGGAGAGGGGAAGACAGTCCCTGCCAATCCCAACTGCTGATCTCACCTCTTCTTGTGTCCTGCTCCTGCCTCTCCTCGGGTGCATCCGGGCCGTGATGCGGTAAGCAGGAAGCTGCCTTGTCCCAACAGCCTGTTTCAGCACGTAGCAGGCCCCCCACACTCAGCAAAACATAGAAACTAAATGGCCATAAACCTTTCAAAAGCATTTATGTGCCAACCACCCACCTCCCCTTCAAAGCAGCAGGACCCCAACTGGGAGACACCCCTTTGCTCTAGAAAGAAGGTACATTGTTGCCTCCCCATCCCTATAAACCCTTCAGTCTCCTGATGCCTCCCAGGTGCCTCTGTTTTGGGCAGATTGGCCCTTGCCTGCAGCTGGGGGTTTGCCAGGCACTCTGTCTGCAGGCAGCTGGCAACGGGATCCTGAAAGCCTGGGCTGGAGCATGAGCCTCCTCCTGAGCCCGGCTTTCCTGCACCCTCCCTGAGCAGCAACCACTGGCCGCGGTGGTCCCCGAGGGCTTGCGTTGCCCTGCTTGGGACGTGGGTGGTCGTCAGGATGGAGATGGGGCACTGCGATCAACACGCCTGGGCCCTCGAGCCCGGAAAGGCTGTGGGTGCCTCCGGAAAATGAGGACTGTCCTTCCGTCGCTGCTTTTGTAGTAGCAACTGCTGTGCCAAGATAAAAGCTTTTGTTTGCCTTTTCTCTCCTACATTCCTAATCTCCCTCCGTGCTGGTCTCCCCTACAGTCCATCAAGCACTTTTAATCTCTAATTGCATATGACTGATGAGCCTGAACTCCATACACAGTGTTGCCAAGAACCGCTTTTTTCAGAGCCTGCTTTAGCTCTTTAGGCCAGTCATAACACACTGCAGGACCATTAAGAGTTTATAGTTTGTATACATAACACCCTCAGAGTACCAGAGGGTGGTTTATCCAAACAGAAAAGAATTGAGATGAATGAATGCAGAAATGACTTTTGGCCAGGAAATACTTTAATTTTAATTAGGGGGGAAGGGGGCGAGAGAGGAATGAAGAGGCTTTCTTCTCTCACAAAAGACAAGACTAATGAGTTTACAGCTGCAGGCGCTGACCTTGGAGCATCCCATATAATGCTAGTGCTGAAATGTTTGGATGTGATGTTAGACCCGATAACCTTGCTTCTAAAAGGAAGAAATAAAGGGAAATGGCTGAATGGGGAGGGATTCATTTCATGGGGATGTACGTACGTATTTATTTAATTTTCCCCCTCTCGCATTCCCGTTCAGCTGCCTTTGGCGACACAGCCGTTCACCCAGCTGCTGAGCTTCCTATGGGCCTCATCTATTTTGCAGAAAAAATACTCAGTTACGGCAGTTTTCCCATATATAGGACCCTCCCTTGTCCCCTGTCACAAGCCTCCAGCTCTCTGGAGCCCGTGGCTGGAGGGAACAGGGAGCCAGAGCTTGGGGGACCCCTCAGCGCTGGGCAGCCTGTGCATGAGGGAAGATGCAGCCGGGGCCTCTGAAGCAGCGGCTCAAAATAGGCTGAAAGCCTGAAATTATCCGTGCTCGGCACAGACGTCACCACCCGCTTCGCTTGGTCACTGGCTTGAGGGGTTGGAGCCCATGCCAGCACCCACCGCGCTGGGCTTACAGTTGTCCCCAGCCTGGGAAGCTCCCTGGCAGTGTGACGGCATGGGCGCCCCTGCCCAGGTTCGGTG
>NW_009638243.1:0-5894 GCF_000690535.1 Cariama cristata | reverse complement strand
TTTTTCCAGTTCTCCTCCCCATCCCACCAAGGGGGGCAGAGGGAGTGAGCGAGTGGCTGTGTGGTCCTTAGTTGCTGGCTGGGGTTAAACCATGACACTGTTGGGCAAAATGAGAAATAGGAAAATCATATTTTTTCCAAAGAGGAGGAAAAAAAAAGGGTATCTCAATATTCTTTCTCTTGCTTTCTTTCTCTCTGTGCTGCGTGTTTACTTTGCTGCTCGACTCTGTTGTTGTTTAAATACAAAATGATATAATTTCTCCAAGAGTGTAAACTCGTATCTGCAAAGCTACATCTTCACTAGTGCACTCATGATTGTTCTTATTTCTGTTTTACAGCCCCTGCAAGTTCCCCGAGAGCAAGCACAGCAACTGTAGTTGTTTACACCCCAGTATTGGCTAGACTGGCTTGTTTTCCCCACAATTAACAGTAGCGAAGTCTTGATGAAAAGCAGATCACAGGAATGACACTGCTAATATGGAGACACATAATGTGGGTATTCAGAGATGCACACAGAACTACAGCACTAATCATCTTATTTAGCCCATTCTATACAAGTCATCTTCTACTGGCATTTCTCCATAATTGCAGGGAGTGTTTGCTGCCCAGGGCTTTGCTGTCACTTTCCAAGCCAGTTCCTGCATACTTATGGCTAAAGGCCAGATCAAAAGCTGGATTGATTAGGTGCCTACAATGGTTCTTACACCAAAATCCAAGATTGCAATCCAAAAATACTCTTCTCAATAGCTGTCTAACTGTGAAGGTCACTAAGTTTGCTATCTACCTCTCTGCCTCCATCCTGCTAAGCGCTCTCATCGATAGGCCAGGGAGCCTTTTCTTCCTGGCCTCTTTATCTTCTTATTAATGCATTTTTACTGCATAAAGACTGCTTCAGCAGATGCATCCTTAGAGAGGTAAAACCACACACAAACCTGCAAGATGGTGGCTAGGAATGTTATTTGGAGGTGGAATATGCAGAATGAATTGCCATAGGATGGAGAAAGGAAATACGTACGTGGGTTCTCATTCTGCTAAAGAATTCTGGATTGGATCAGGATGGACATGCTGGTTCAGATTACGTATCGTCTGGGAAAACATAGGGCTTTGGGCACCTTTGTTACAACAAGTTCTGTTTAGTATGCAGTTGGGCACTCGTTTCCAACACATCTGATTCTCCTTAGGTTTTCTATAAGGAGCCTATTTGCCCAATTCTGGACTTTGACTTCCATTTTGGGAAGCAGGTGTTTAAATGTTTGATCTTAAATCCAGAATAAGTTACCAGAAATGCTTGTGTTCATACAGGTATGTGTTCACTGGAAGAGATACGTATTACAGGCATGCAAGTGACAGGACTGAGTCAATCCTTAGTGCCCTTGTCAGAATTAAAAGGAGCCAGAAACAGCTTTGAGAAACTATGGCCAGCACTTTCAAGGGACCAGCAGTTTTGTGCCCTGCACGCTTCCAATTTTGCAACCTTTACAATGTGTCATGTAAAGGAAGTGCTGGAGATAATGCTCACAGCAGAAATCTGAGTGGCAGAAACCCTCCTCTGCTCCAAGGTACTGTGAGGTATAAGTGGCCTACTGACTGCACAATGGGGAGGATTTAATAAATCAGAGCAGCCCCTTGAACTGCTGTGATTTACGCCTATGGGCCACAGAGCCCTAAACTTCACCTAAATGCAGAAAGCAGCAAAGGAAAACTTGAGGTCACTTTGTCCTTACTCTCCAAGCTATGCTTACTGCAAGTTTCCTCCCGAGACTTGCAGCAGAGGATCTGGCACATCACCATCACGTAAGCATTTTAATTAACCTAGATTCACAGTTTCACTTCTGTCTTCCCATAGCATCCAAGAAGCTATGAAGCTATCTTGTTAACAAAAGCAATGTTCGTTAGCTGGGGAGAATTATGTAACCAATTAGAAAGCCGGCAGAGAACAAGTCCTGCGTTACCAGGACACACCCAGGCATTTTGTTTCACACCTCCTTTTCTTGATCCTCTGGTAGTTGTGTTTAAGATACTGAATTCAACGCAGCACAGACAGTACCAACTCATATTTCTGCATTTATCAGCTATAAATGCTGTTCGAACGAGTGGGAAGCAATGATACCTGGCATACCTATTGGAGACAAAGATATATTCCTTCTCAAGTAGAAACAGTAGATGTAGGCCTTAACCTATAAAGTTTACCATATGAAGGTATTTTCTTTAACATTTGCTTGATTGCTTTGGTTTGCATTTAATTACACAGATGGCTGAGTGGTTTTGTAATTTTATAGCTGGCCTGTGCTAGTGATTGATGTGGTAGTGTCATTCTTACTGAGGGCTGATTTGGAAATATATGGGGTTTGAAAAGCTGCTTGTATTTAAAGCTGCTAGTTGCAATGCAACAGATGCTGTACTATGAATTAAATGAAAGAATGTTAAAACCTGTTTTTTGTGGACTTTACATAACTATAGTATTTGCACCTAGACAACACTGGACTCAGAAAAGCAACAATGATGATGACTGTGGCTGACTTTGCGATTCCTTTAAAAACATGTGCCTTTATATCTCCTAGGTACACAAGTCACGTACCTTTCTTCCTGTCTGTTTTCATTAACCTAAAATGAAGAAAAAGGGGTTTATTTTTAATCCAGAAAAATAATTTATTAACCCTTAGACTCATTAAACACTAGCACGCGAGAAAGAAAATTTTTTTAAAAAAACAAATCACAATAAACTTGTATTCCTTTCTGTCCCTATTTCATATTCATGAATCTAAAAATAAAGAAACCCTTATGCTAGTGAAATAAATATAAAGTATTTTCTGGAGGCAGAATGACAATCTTTAGCTACAACCTCCAAAGCCTTGAGACCTCATGATCCAAAAAACCACCTCTTGTCCCATTTCCATCACAACAATGATCGACTGTTATGTTCAAACCATCAGAGCTGTGTCCTGGACGCCCCAGCAGGGAGGGCGGATAGTTATTCACCTTTGCTCACAGCAGTTTGACATGGCTTAATTTTGGCAGCTTTCAAAGACTATGTATTTGCTTGGACTATTTGACATTTTGCCCTTCCTACTCTGTAGTCACAATTTGGTTCTCATTCAGGATGAGAGTCAGTTCATATCTTTAGGCAGAGACAGTCTATGAGATCACTAGCAACTCACTTAACTTTTCTATGCATCTGTTTTCCCATATGCAAAATACAAAAATGGACTAGATGCACATGAGATGCTAAACCTAAATTTTAGGGACCTTACCAATTAGTAGAATCAACTTCCCCATCAGTGGTGTTCTTACACTCTCTATACAATACCTGCAGAGAGTGGGAGCCTAAAAAGAGGTTTTGCAAAAGCCTTAACTAGCCAGCAGCAAGTGCTAAAAACATAGCAGCCCTTTCTCCTAAAGCAGATGCACAGATAGGTAGCTGGTCTCCTTTTTCTTCTTTTGCAACAGTAGTGAAAGCATGCCTGAGGTCCAGAGCCAAATCCCTCTTCTTCCTGAGAAGGCTTGATCCTTATGGAATATCCTAAAGAAATGACCTCAGGGTGATGACTTTTAACTAATAAGCCCAGTCTATCAACTTCTTACAAATCTGCTCATAAAAATGCAGCCAGTTCTGAAAACAGTCAACAGCAAATTCCCTGGCTGCCTCGGGACACCTAAGACATGTTTGGACTGTGGACACCTGAAGAGTTAAATGGCATTTCAGGGAGTAGAGAGGTGAAGGTTCCAGCTGTGGACTCATAGGCCTAAAGCTGCAGCATGCACGCTGGAAGGCTTGGACTTTGCCTTACAAAACACGGTAAATAACATTTGACAATTCACTGCATCGGACTTCAAAACTACCGTACGCAGACCAAACTAAAACCAGTTTTTCCTTAGATGGTCATTGTTAGGGATAGGTGTTATCCTAAGAGATACATGCCACTATAGGCAGAAAAGGTACAACTGTAAATGGACTGCAGAAGGTGGTGTTATTTTTCCTTTAGGACATGTTAAACCAGTGTTTTTCATAATACTGAGGGAAGGATCTGACTTTCTGGGTACTCTTTTTGCCACTTAATCACTTATAACCAGCAATAAAGCTTCTGCTGATGATTTTGTTGAGGATTTGTGTCGTACAAAGGAATTCAGCTGACTACTGTTGTCAGTTTCTCCCTGTAACAGAGTAAAACTTGTTTCATCAGTAAACAGGTATGTCCTGAAGGCTGGAGGAATAGATCTATTGGGCAAGAATTTCAAGAGGTACTGTTTCTACACACTTGCTTTTGAAGTCACAATCACACTTTTTTGTATGCAAAAAAGGCTGTTATGCTTATTTATGATTTTTTTTGTTACCTTTGTTTAAACAGAGCCCTGAACAATGTCACTAAATCATATACGCTAGATAAAGTAAAGATTAGTTTTTACAAAGCTTATTTTATAGATAAGAAAAATGAGGAAAAGAGAAGCAGTTTCCCTATAGCCAAGGGGAAACAGAGAAGCGAGCTTAGATCTTCACATTACCTGCTGCTCGACTCAAAGCTCATTGAAATCACCCCCCAACTTGCTGTTGACATTAGCAAAACCCAGCACGGGCTCCTTACTGATCATGGGAGACACACTCCCCATGTTTGGTCTCTTGTCCAAACCTATTTTAAATCCCTTCTTAAAGAAGCCAAACATTCTGCGGTGCTGCTTACAAGAAATTAGCCAATAAGTAGTCTCTATGTGAAGGAATCGCATTTCTTTTAGGCAATTTAGAGCTTTTAATGGTTGACATGCTAGGCTGTTCAACTCCATGATCCTACTAATACCCATGTCCTAATCCTAGCAGCAGCCCTACTAGTTGTTGCACATACTTCTTTTATCTCGTTGCAAAATAAACTGCTTGAGCAAATGTGATTTTTTTGTTAGTATTGCAGTACAGCAGATCCTAATCTGTTTTGGGGATGAAGTAGTCCTATGACATAAATAAACAGTGCCTCTCCCAAACAGATCTTCACCAATTCTTTCAGAAAACTCAGAAACTCAATGTGGTTCACCAAAAGAAGCATGAGTCACAATGCCCAATCTGAGTTTTCAAAACGTTCACGTGTGTGTGTTTGTGTCAGGTTTGGAGATTTTCATTCAGTGGACTGTAAAACAGAATCCAGTTATGGGCTTTGAGTTGATATTCAGATTTGATCTTCTCAAGTTGGGGGTTGTTCAGCACCAAGGCCCTGACTCAATATCACAGAGTGATCTCACTCAAAACCATGCAAGTGACTCATGTATTTACTTCTTTGACTCCTTTTCAAGTTAAAATATTGGCCCATTTTTCTGACATCAGCTCACTGACATCCAGCTATCAGCTGAAAGTCAACACAATAAAACTGTTAACCTTTCCTCCCTGAGGTCCCTCCACCTCCGCAGATGGCATTTCTATGGTCTCTGTTCTTATACCCAGTAACTTCAGCCACATCTCCAGGCTGCTGGAACCACAGTTTGGGCGCAACCTGACCACGTCGTCCCATGGAGCATCCCTGCTGCCCAACTCGCCTCCTCCATCCCCGCAGCCACAACCTGGGCCATCAACAGCACTCTCCCTGCTACAGCCTGCTCTTGCCTGGGTCTGATGAGCAGCATCCCAACACAGCATCCCACAACAAAATGCCCACCGAGCGTGGCAAGGAGGCCGTAGCCATGTCCAGCACAGCATGTGGAACTTCATCTTCCTCAGAGTGAGTGAAGGAGGTCTGCATCTTCGCTGGCACAGCTCCTCACCTTCTAGCTCTCCATCCTCTGTCTTGTGTGTGCCCTGAGCGTTGCTGCTCTACCTGAAACGCTGCTCACCCACTTTCTCAAATGCGGTGGGTTTGGTTTTTTTTTTGGTGTGCTTTATGCTACGCGGGCAGGATAAAGCCTCAGCCAAAACTCACC
>NW_009638242.1:8165-29438 GCF_000690535.1 Cariama cristata | reverse complement strand
GTTTTTCCCCAAAGGTGCGTGTGGATTGTCTTTCAAGCATGAATCTTTATGCTATAAAATGACATGTGCCAGAAGCGGGGTTAAAGAGATCCTGGTCGCAGGTCTTTGAAACTTGCCTTTACTTCTTCCTTTGTCAGGTGGCTTTAAAAAGGATCACTTACAGCCCGCTCAGCCTAGCCTAAGGTATTTTCACCTCAGACTTCTGTTTCACTGAAGAAAAAATTAATGTATGTTGTATTTGTGCTAATTACAGTTAATGTGATACTTTCTACAGGGAGGGCCTATTCTGTTTTGAGAATTAGTCCAACCATCATCTAAAATGATGCTTAAATCTGAAAAAGCTAATAGTTTTTTGCAGTACATTTCTCATCCCTCTGGCAGTAGCGGAATATAGAAGTTGAAAACTTACTACTGCTGTCAGTTGCAGCATTAGTTCCAACTGTCAGAAATCTACTAACTCTGCAAGTGTCCCACAAAGGAATTAGTACAGTTACATAATTATTTTTTTTTTCCCAAGAAATGTTGCAATTGCAAAGGCAAACACTTGTCAGCTGGAAAGCAGCAGCTGAATTAGGAGCCTTGCAATGGAGGTAATGCTGTCCTATCTAAGTCTGCAGCATTTTTGTAGGCTCAGTTTTGAAAGCTGGCAGCCTGGCAACTTAATAAAACCCTTTCTCCTGGGACAGGTTTTGCATGAGTTGTGGCAACATACACAGGAACGACGTGCCAGAGAAGGGATGTCCTGACATCATTTATTTTCTTTTGTAGGCTATTTCAGTGAGAAAAATCATCCAATTACTAACAATGATGGAGATGGTTAAATAATGTTTAGCTCTCTCTTGGGAACTGAACTGTTACTACTGAGCTATTTTCCATCTTTCTTAGCAGTCTCCCCTATCAAGTATGAATTGATTACTAGAGGGTAGGAGATTTTACAGTCCCTAATCTCCTGTTTGGTTGGGAGCACCAGATGTTATTGGCCTTGAAAGAGAGAGTCATCATTCTTATTTTAAACAGGCGTGAGGTGAACTGTCATGATGACGATGGAAATGAGCTACAGACGACACCACAGTTCAGAGCACATGTTGCGAAGAAACTGGGAGCAATGCTAGACAGGTATTGGCATGCAATGCTAAAATAGTTTGTTCTATGGGTCAACTACACTGTTACTTTTGTGTGCTAAAACCAGGAAATTCAAGATCTGAGTGCAACCTGGATATGGAGGAGAAGTTGTTTCTCTTATTGTCTCCTTCATTCCTGTATTTAACGCAAACTTCCAATATTCTGTGAACTAACCTGGCCTATGTGCTGTGTCCCTTTGGTAAAGACTCCCTGTGCAGCACTGCCTGTCTCCATTTGCCTCTGTGGTGAATGTGTTGTGGGGAGGAAAAAGTAGAATTTGGGTGCCTTAGCACTTTTATCATTTAAAGGCTGGTATAAGAATCTGTCATTTATTCTTATGACCTAAACCAACACCTGATTCAGGGTTGTGCTGGCAGTATGCCCCTATCTGGGCTGCCACTGTCTTTATTGTGTAAATATGGTCCTGGAGAGCTAGAATTTCTGGTGTTTAGAGCTGGCTTTAGAAACACTGCTTTTAAGTCATTCTTGTGGCATGCATTGCTAAGGAGAGAAGGCATGGTCTCCGCTGAAAGTAAGGAGGTGGGACAGCTTTGCTAAGAAAAAAGTAAGAAGCTATGCAATGTCTCCCTATAGTCTTGTTTCCTAGAAATACCCAACTTTACCTCAGTTTGCACAAACATGTCTAAGATCTGACTGGGGTTTTCTGTTTAGCTTCATCACTGTCTTGAAGGACTCATCAGGACCTTCACAAACTTCTGTGCAACAGTCTGACTCTGCAGATGATGGTGAGTTCTAGTTACGGCCATTGTGGTGGTTTTGTGACATCGTTAGTTAAATGATGACAAGTGGGATGGATCCTGTCTGTTGCCAGTTGTACAACCGGCTGACTAATAAGCATTTGCAATATTGCAATTTCTGTTGGTGTCCGTGAAGGCTGTTACTTTGAAGCCGTGATCTCTGTGCCCTAAGTCCTCCCAGATAATCCTAAATAATTGCTGTCAAGCACTATAGCAATACAATAACAGCAGCGAGGCTTCCCAGGGAGATTGCTGTTGATTGCTCTCACCTGTGTTTTTTATCGTGGCTAAAATTCTCCTTTGTGTATTTTAGGTTTTCGCCTCTTCTCTTCCTCTGTCCCAGGAGACTGTGGGAAATCGGAGCCTTGCCCTGCAGCAAGGAGGAGACAGCCATCTAGCTCCAGGTGAGATGTTGTCAGTTGCTTTTGTCCTGAAGTACTATTGCATCCCACATTTCAGAGGCAACTGAGACTCTCGCAAGGGAATAGGTAGCTGAAGAGCTTGAGAAGCGTGTATTTATGACTCCTATATTTGACTAGAGCAGATTTGTTTGTTTGTTTCTTGTTTTAGTGCCAGGGAACTAGAAATGTTTGTGGGAGATGTTCTTTCCCCTCCTAGTATGTGTAAAGAACATCTCAGCCTTCAAACTGGTTAAATGCTAACTGTCCGTACTGGAGTCCCAGAGCCACTGTGTGTTTATCAGGTGTTCTCATCTTAGATTACTCTGCTGTCTGTGGTTTGGGTGAATTCAAGGCAAAAGTGTAACATAACTTCCTTTCCTTTTGTTACCTTTCCAGTGACATGGACAGTGACCAAGAGTGGCAAAGGTACCAGGAGGCTGCTGTGTCAGCCGCAGACATTCTGAAAGAAAGTGCTTTTCCTGCACTGTCCCAGGATTCCAGCCAGGATCAGAGTCAGGGTTATGTAGAGCACAGCCAGAAAAAAAAGAAGAAAAAGAAAATTAGGGGAGAAAACAATATTCAAGAGAAAATAATAGACCCGGCAGAGTGTGACCAGATCTGCAAAGATTCGCCACAGTTGGTGTCTGCAAATGGACAGCGTGAGAGACAGGACAGCAATGATACAGAGAACTCAGTGTTGCCAGGAGTTGTGAAGAAGAAAAAGAAGAAAAAAAGAGAATGAAGTTTTTTGTTGTGCAAACAGCAGGTGATTATGATGGATGAAGGATGCTGGAAAAAAAACTTAACGAGTTGCTGCAGATGAGGGAAAATTAATTGGCAAAGCTTCTGTTCTAAAAGCTCAGTGGCCTGAGAGTCTAATTAAGTGACTTCCTACGTTGTTGGCGTCCCTTGGGGAAGGGAACATTGTTCTTCTAGCACAGCAGTTATCTATGCTGCTGCTTATGCAGACCTAGTGTAAAAGGATTAAATACTGTGCACAGACGTGTGACAGAGGGATATAATCATAGCTGCATCCCTTCTGGTCTGTTCCTTCACGTCATGAAGCCAAATCTTGTGTCCTGGAGAAAGTGTACGATTAATAGAATTTGGTTTACATGGCAACAGGTGATCAACTCCTTTTTCTCTTTGCCTCCTCCTAGATGTCTACTAAGAATAGCTCCAGCCTGTGGGAGACTCATTTATCAAAAGCATCCTGTCAGATATCAGGGCCCCCTTATTTTTTTTTCCTGTGAACATCATAACAATCTGTTGTTGAATCCTGCCATGTTACTAATCCCTCTGTAATCTGTGCCTCTCCAGGGCCCCTGCCTATAAACAGTGTGCAGTGAGCTTATTTCAGGGTTGTTATAAATAGGTAGCTCTGTTCAACTTTTGTCCATTGAAATTTCTTTTCACGTATAGTTTTTTCATGGTGTTTGTTGTTATTAAATTCTACTACACTATTAGACTTATCTAATCTGGCAGGTTTTGTACAACAGTGGCTTTCTTGCTGTATTCAGATGGCTCCCCCGGCATAGAAAAGATGGCTGAAGATGGCTCTTTAGTTGCTTGGTGATCAGTGCTATGAAATTGCTACACGAAGGACTTAAGCCTAACGTAAAACTCACTGTGTTTCAGTCCTTACTTTGGTTGATTGTGACTTTTGTCTCTCTGAAATAAGAGTGGGGTTTGGTAGTTTTCAGTATGGCTCTTAGGCTGTTTATACTTCAGTTAATACTTCCCAGTATTTCAGGAGATGACCTGTTGTTGGATAAATACTCTTCTTCTGTTTTTAAGATTGTTGGGTTTCATTAGCTTTAATTTATTGGCCCTATTCAGGATACCAGAAAGCCAGATTAGAGAAACCAAAGTAGTGATCTGTTGCTCTTTGAGCGTGGGAAAATCCAACATATTTTCTTTCCTACTGTAAGATCCTTGCTGGTTTTTAATCAAGAAAACACAGCTGGCATCCAAAAATGGAAAAGCTAAGTAGAAAATTGGCTTGTAATTGAACTGAACGTGCCAGCAGAAGTTAGTTTGTCTTATGGGCAGTTAAAACTTCAGTATACTGAAGCTAGCACCTGGGGTTTCAAATGCATAGTGGTCTAAACATTACCTTTTGACTTGTTTTATGGTGATTATTTTTATGCTAACTGGGAGTTATATCTATTTGCAACTGATGCACATGGGAGATTAGGAAACAATTCTAGGATAAAATTCCTCAGAGAATCTAGTTATTGAGATTAACCTTTGATGGTATCTAGAGGAAGCACTGTTATCAATAAATACTGTAATGGACATCTGCAATTTTGAAATTTCCAGATATGATAACTGAAGACTTGACTGTTGGGTTTGTTTTTTTTTTTTAATTCTGCCTTGTATCTTAACCTTTTAAGAGTCTTGAGCATGTTCTAGTCTCAAGGATTTTCATCCATTTCACAGTTGAAAGAATAGCTCTGTTTTGGTCACAAAGACAAAAACATGTTAATTGGGGCTTTTTTCGTGTCTGGCTAGTGACATATCAGTGATGTGAATGTTGAGAGTAAATAGGGAAGAGAGGAATAATTAGAAGAGGAATTATATAAGTAGATCCTTAGGGCTAAAAACCTTCACTTAGTGCAAGTAAGACTCTTGGACTCCAGGGTAATTATTTGCATATCAAGAACTACAGAACCTAGCCTACAGGGAAGCTGAGAATGAGCTGTGTTCTGTAAAACGAATCCAAGCTGACATCTTTATCGAGAACACCTGAAGGAACCACTGCTCTTTGTGGAGCATGGGAACCTCCCAGGTGTTGTGCAGTGTCAGGGACGAGTGGAGAATGCCATCCCCCAGCTCATTCAGCACAGCGCAGGACATGAGAAGCCACATCGTTAATGCAGAGAACTGGAATCTCCTTGCTGCTGTTAAACTTTAATTTCTGCGTTTAAAACAAAGCAGAGCTATATCAAAAATAACCAAGCCATTTCCACTAGGATAGCGTGATTTTAGAGCAGGTCATTTTTAACTGAGAATGTTTGGTATTTTTGTAGTTAACTAAAGGATTTGTAGCTTGTAGTCAGTGATCCCAATTCTGACAGGTTTGTGCCAAGCCATTCCTGAATCTGTTTCTTGGTGATTTTCATTGCAAAGTCAGGAACCGGGTTCTCTCACTCTTGCCTCCAAGATGCTATTATTTCTCATAGTTCTCCTTGGTGCTTCCTTACGGCAAAGGAGGTGCACGTTTTAAACATGGTGTCCCTTCTTTGGCAGCTCAGCTTTGCTCTTTCCTGCATGGCTTAGCCTGGTGTTGGCAGGTTTGTACAGGCCCAGCAGCTTGATGAAGGCTGAGCAGAATGAAAGTCCCATCCATGCCCTGGCATTTTTACCATATTGCGTTTGGATCTCTATCTTGATGGGATTCCTTCTTGGGCAGCCACAAAAAGAGGTCTGGTTGTTCTGGGCTGGCTTGTGGGGTTTGGGTTTGCTTGGGGTTTTTGGGGGCAGTGGATTTTGGCAGTGCCAGCATCATCTTTGCACGGTTTCTTTCTTGAGCCTGAGACATCTTCTCTCATGGAGGCAGCTGAGTAAGGGATTTGTACAAGGCAGTGGGGGCTGGAGGTCGGCTGAGCACAGCAGCCTTTCCTTCCCATGGAAGGCAGTGGTGACAGGATGGCAAACACAGTTGGAGTTGCACCTGACAGGTTGGTCATGGCAGTCACCCTTCAGCTAGTTGTCTTGATTACTGGGTGGAGGATGCCATCTGTGTGGAGATGAAGGTCTCGATGACATTGTGAGTGGATGGCAGCAGCTGACTGTGGCTGTTGGTGGAGTCAGAGCTTTGGTACAGCACCAGGCTGCTGGAGGACACTGTCAAAGGCAGAAGCAGAAGTTCAGTACAAATTCTCACTACAGTCCCTTTATCATGTCTGCACACACTCACATTTCCAGCATGATTGAGCTCTCCTGGCATAGGGGCTTAACTTCTTTTTCTGCTTTGTGTGTCATTATATACCTAGCTTAAGTCCACAGCTAGCCTGAAAACATTGAGGGCGACAACCTTCAGAGAGTTCAGTTTTGAGGATTCTAGTTGATTGTTAATGTCCTAGTTTTTCTCTCAGAACTAGGAAGATCCAACTGGAGTCTTTTCATGAGGGAGTCTTGGGCTTTTCAGCCCTGAAAACTGCCCACTGGACTGGATACTTATGGGCACTGATTTTGTCAATATTTTTAAGGTTATTTTCCTCTCTAGAGTCTGAAGACGGCTCCCAGTTCCGCAGTCTGGACTTATACATGCTGTGCTCTGAATCTTTTCCTTGTACCAGCTTTTCAAACCCCCCAAGACACTGGTAGAACCCTCTTAGAGAATCGTGAGCCCCAGTTACCATTTTCTAACCAGGTTTTACAGTGTTGGCAAGAGAAACCAGGCAATACGTGGTTTAAGATAATAGTGGCTGCTGCCCTTACCAGCAGGGCTTGAGGTGAGGCGAGGGCCTGGCTGAAGGTGCTGGATGGTTGTGTCTTGGTTCTGTAAATGTATCGTTGACGCCTGTGACACTGGTGTATGCATCCCAGACTCTGTGTGAGTCTCTGAGTCAGATGTGAATGCCTAGAGAAAAGAAAGTTAACAGTGCCTGGTTTCTACATCCTTTCTAACAGGCACAGAGAAGAGTGAGCAGGTGCTGTTTCCAAGGAGATGAAATCCTCCTTGATGATGCAGTGAAGAGCTTGCTCTAATGCCTCCAATATTGCAGCTGGTACCAGCAAGGCGAGGAGATAAGAAAGGCCATCCTCCTGGGATGGTATAGACCACACACCCAAAAACTTTGACAAGCAAGGAGCTACCTGCAGACTGGTGCAATTCTAAGGGGGGGAACAAAGGCATGTGCTAAAAGCTGTTACCTGTTTAGTTGGTGTCAGGTTAGTCAGGGCGCTGAGATTGGCTGTATCTGTTATCACCATGGTTTGTGGTAAGAGGCCTGTATGTGTGTATTGGGCCACTTCAGACTTGGGGCCGTAGAGAGCTGTGCATGAAAGAAAACAAGATCACGTGGATGTTGGAGCTTTGCATGAGGCCAGTTTGGCTGAGTTGTTCTCCTCATGCATGTGGACCTGCTGTCTGTCTCTGAAACGGTGGGAGTGGAGGGACAGTGAGATGAATGCAATAGAAAAATACTTTTGTAATTAGAGCAACAACAATAGAAGAAAATAGAGTGCTGCAAGCCCAAGGACCCAGCAAATGTTCCAGAATAGAGTCTTTTTTTTGTTTGTTTGCTTGAGCAAATGAGTTCACATTCTTACCGTGAGGGTTCTGTATCTGGGCCATGGTAGCCATGAAGGGGCTCTGGTTGATGTGGCTCTGGACTTGCTGCATGAGGGGCTGCTGGTAGGATGGGTGCAGTTGCTGGGAGAACTGGACGGGCTGCAGGGTAGTGAGGCTGCTCCCCATGCTGTTTATTACAGGTACGCTCTGGGGCTGGGTTGAGGCCAGGCCTGAAAAACAAGGACTGATGACTGTAGTGTCGCACACTATGGGAGGAGTGTGGCTGCTCTGCAGTAGGGGCATCTGAAATGGTCGTCATGGCAGGCCTGTCACTGCAGGGTGATTTTTTGGATCCTGCTTTTCAAGTGTTCTGTTTGTTATTTGTGATTAAGAATCGATTTCAGCCTGTGAAAACGAAGTGGGAGCGTTCAGAATGTACAACGCAGACAGGTACCATAAAACCACTTCTGATTTCCAGGGTTTGTTCCTGTGTACATCCTTGTGTACCAGTATGGATAATTTTCCACTTTAGTGTTAATCTGATACAGAGTTCCACTGGGGAGGCCTTGCTCAGAAGTAAATTCAGAGCGTCATTTCAGTATCCAGTTCATTTTATTCTTTTTTTTATGAAACTATTGGCAACAGAGAGAACTATGCTGTAGCTGTCCAGCCACAGAGAATGGACTTTAAGCTCATTTTCCTTGGGCTGCCAAGTTATGGAGTTTGTACCAGTGAGAAAGAGGTAGAAGGTTTCACACATTACTATCGATTTCCCACAACTGTCAAGACTGTTCCTGTAAATCAGCAAGTCTCTCAAGCACTGAGAGGTTTCCACTTCGTGGAAATCTTTAACTGTTTGGTGGGCTTTTTGTTGCTGTTGTTGGCACAGAATTAGAATCTATATCATAATCTCGGGTATAAAGGAGGAAACAGAAATTAGTTCACAGCTGTCACCATGGAACAAAATAAGGCCTCTTTCTTCCTGGGAAGAAAGTGTAAGAGGAGAGTATACATTTTATTTTCCTTTATCTAATGAGATGCACTTTGGCAGTAGACTAGTCTTGGAATGAAAGATCTCATACAACTCCAGAAAAGCTGTCAAAGTGAAAAATACAAAAAAATAGTAATTACTGCTGTGGATTCCAAAGGCATATGCTGCTCTTTGCAGGAAGTAGAACAGGATGTTTTGTCTTTCAATTGAACATGCTTCAATTTTCGTAGTTTTAAGGAAGTATTACATTTATATTTGGGAAGATGCAGAGCAGCAAAACAAAACATTGGCATAGCAATAGATTGCAAAAGTCCCTTGCTCTTAAGATGTGGGTTTGTGTGTAACTTAATTCTAACATGAATAAGGAACATCTGTCTGTTAATTCCATTGGTGCTTGCAAATAGTGCTGCTGAACATCCTTAGTGTTTGTGACAATCTCCCCAGGTGCATATCACTGCCACCTTAGTGCTTCTGTCTCTGAAAATGAGGCAGGTAGTTCTAATAATTACAGGTAGCTCTTTATCTGAATCCTGATAAGCAGAGTCATTACAGAACACTACTCACCTATCACCAGAGTGGAGGTACCTGTGTTGGTGAATGCTGGTGCTAGGGATGAGGTCTCACCAGCTCCAATTGCCATAACACCTGGCAGTGATGCCATGATAAGGTTCTGAGTTTGCTGGCTCAGTGCATGTGGATTTTGCTCTAGGCTGTGCAAGGCAGTCAGGGTGCTGACAGGAGGGAGCGTTCCTCCAGGAGCCGAGACCTGTGAGAAAGGAGGACCGTGAAAATGCCATCTGCAGCAAGTTGAGTATGGCGAGTCCCAAAGCTGTGATGAACGTCCTGCTACCTCTTCCTGCTTGCTCTGACTCCTTGCTAACTAGAAAGACTTCACATTTGCTTGTCTGCAGCTTGCTGGTGCTCATCAATTAACTAGCAAAGGTCAGCTGTTGAAATACTAAGAGTAAATACTTGCTGTTTTAGTCCTTTCACATTTAAGAAATCATAAGGGTTTTACAAACAAGAATGAGATTAGTCCTGCTGTATTCTCTACAGGGAAAGTTTATCTTCTGTTTTACAACATCATCTGTAGAAGATGATGTTCAGAGAAATTAAGAGGCTCAGGTAATTTTACATAGTAATTTTAGCTGCAGAGTTAAACACAGAGTCCAGGAGTTCCACTTTTCTTGTTCACCTTTTCCTCTAAGCAATGCTTGTAACTTCCCTTTCTCCCAGCAAGTGTCTTTTAGTGGCCAGTGAGTTTTCAGATTGAGATTTTAAAGGAGTTGCTGAAAAGTTTCCTTAGACTTTTTCTCATACAGTATATTCTTCAGGCCACATTACCTGGCAGTTCCCTGCTGTTAGAGAGGAAAAGTACCTCTTAGAACAGGACTGTTCTGTGCTTGTGTGTCTTGCTGATTCAGTCTGTCCTTGAGTCATTGAGAAATTTAACAACCTGTTTTCTCAGTCTCTAAAATGAACCATGTAACCTGTGTCTATGCTCTAATGGGGTTTTGAGTTTGCAAGGCCCTTTAGAGACCTGTAGTTGAAGTGCTGTGGAACAGCAAAAAAGCATTCTAATAATTTGGCTGATAGAGAAAGTTCAGTGCTTTATATTATACTTTTTTTTTTCTTCCCCTCAGACAAAAATCTGTAATGAATCTCTGGTAAGAGTAAGCACCAACAAGTTAAACAGTGGGACAAAGCACCTTGATATCAATTTTAGAAGACAGCTCTAGAAGATTTTCAGCACCTTGTGAAAGACTTTTTTTCTTCAGGAAGAGACCAGAAAGCCAGCAAAATGAGTGACTGATGAGATTTAAATTGTACTCATTCATAGTGAACTTAAGTTTGCCTCAGGCCAATATGCACTACTGCAGACTTCTGCCAACTTTCCCTGTAACCAAGGGAACATGTGCAAACTGAAAACGATCAGTCATGTAGTTCTAGTGCTTCAGTGCTCATTATGTGGGAAAAGGTGTAGTTAAATCTCAAAAGGAGATTTGCTTCGAGAAGGCAGATTGCTACAATCTAGGTATGCGGTACGTGTCTCAATGGTATGTGCTGCATACAGGTTGTTGGGCTTAATTTGTACAGGTAAGATAGATGTAAGTATGGGTCTCTGTTCTGTTAATCCCATTGGTGTCTGATCAACTGTCTTGAGATGTGTAGAGTTCAAATGAGAGTTGGAGGTGAGATGAGAATCTCACTGGGGAAAGGAGGAGAGAACGGGGTTTCCTGGGAGGAAGGGGATCATGTCATACCTTCAGCTCTGTTTTTTCAGAATAGACTGTTTTGATTGATTGTAAGGAAACGGCTATACTTCTTGCTTTCATGCTCTAATACTCACCCTCACCAGCAGTCTAGAGGGCACGTGTATCTCAGGACTGCTCATGTCAGTGCAAACTGGCTATGTAGTAGCTGTATAAGAAGGTGGTTTTAAGAGTATTCTAGAAAAAACTACTTCCGAATAGTCCATATTATGACCACAGGCACAGGACCTGATGTCCTCCAGTCACTGGAACTTAAGTACACATCACTTACCAGCTTAGTGTCTGTGCTCAGTAGGTTCTGGCTGGGCTCCAGTCCAGGGGGAGAAACCTGATGCAGGATGGTTTGGGTGGTCACCATGGAGCTGTTCCCATGGTGGTTGCTGCTGGAGGACTCTGCCTCGCTGGCTGGCTGCTGGTTGTACCTCACTCCTGCATCACAACAGGAGGGAAACTGGTTGTCAGAACTGAGAAACTGAGAAACTTTGGCAAGGATTAAATTCCATTTCTTTGGCAGGCACTTGCCTTTAGATGTTTGAGGCAGAGACAAGGTGGGTAGTAGGAGAACCAGAACAGGCATTCTTGCCACCCTGCCCTGGCTTTCCTCTGTAACTTGGTGCAGCTGCTTCCTTAGATACTGACTTTAAAGTACGGCTGTGTGTGCTGCAGGGAGCAAGCAGGATTCACTAGAAACCACGCTTCTGGATGTGAGTGTAGAGAGGAGAGAGTCTCGATGAGATCATCTCTTCCCAGAGTGAGAGCATTTACCAGCTCTGGCCTGTGAAGCTGAAAAAGCTCTGCTCTTTTTGGATGGAGAATGAATGACCTTTCCTGATGCCTGAAAACTCAGTCACGGAGTCTGATGGTGCTGATACGTATTGGAAAGAGAAGGAGGCACGTACATGAGTGAAAGAATACAGAACTGACTTGTGATGGCAGCCAGTGGATGACTCCTTGAAAAGGGATTACTGCCTGCCAGCCGTGAGGGAGTGCAGGGTGTCAAAGAGTAAGTGAGGAGATTTGGCTGAAAGTTTTGTTACTGAAGTTTGTCACCCTTGCTATTCTAGCCACTCTCCTCACTCAGAGACATGGTCTCTTTGTCACCGGTGCTCTTCTCTTGTAGCAAGTCTGCTTTTTCTGTCTGTAGTTTCACCTCCTAAAGGGGTGGACTTGGGAAATAGTTTTGGTGACTGAGTTTGGGTATGTTCACCCATGCCTCTTTCAGATCTCCCTCTGGTTGTTTCTTACCGTGAACTTTGCTGGGTGAGAGAGCAGATGGTGGCTGGAGGGAGGAAGAGTTGTGAGGAGTTAGAGGGGGAGCAGAGGTGGGCTGTGGTCCGCTGAAGGTGTCCATGGCCAGCTTGTGCCGGAAAGCCTCCTCCTTCCTGCGGTTGGCAAACCAGTTGTAAACTCTGACCTCTGTCACTAGGTTCGAGCCCAGTCCCTGGGCCTGAGATGGGGAAACACCTCTCTGAATACACTCGGCTCTGTTGGGGGAAAGCACAAGAAGAGCCTCGCTGAGCTGGGCTTAGTCAGAGAGACAGAGTAAGTGCGCAGCCCTGAAGTGGCTATGGTCTGGCACACTGTGTGGAAGGATCCTGCCAGGTATGGCAAGACATGAGGCATTACTGATCCTTTGTGGACAGTGAATGCTCAGTTGTGGCATTTCATTCAAGCGTGGCTGGTGTCAGTGGTGACATCCACTGCTGTACTGTTAGCCTGCCTCTCAGAGCTGCTAGCAAACACCAGGAACACACGGAGGCCCTGCTGTGCCCCTCTTCCTCAAAGCCAGGCACCCATCTTTACCTGTTGCACTCTTCCACCAGTGCCTCTCTCTCTTCTTTGCTGGGGTTTTTCTGTCTCTCATAGGCTTGGAACAGGATCTGTTGTGAGGCAGGACCCCACTTAAAGCGGTTTCTTCTTCCCTTCTTGGTGGGCAGGTCATCTCCCATGGGCTCCTCTGTCAGGATACCCTGACCAGCATGTGTGAATTCTGCAGGCACAAAGGGGCAAGGGAATTTGCTTTCTGGAAGCATTTCCAATAGTTCCATCTATTTGGGAACCTAGCAGGCCCAATGCAGCCTACCCTTGGAGAATATCTCATACAAGACAGAGGGTTGAATCTAAATGGGATGGAAATAAAATTCCATGACCTGCTAAAACTGATAAGATGTTCCTAGCAGGACCATATTTACCTGTCCTTTCTCTTGCATGCATTGCATCTCTGCTCCCACCTTGGAGTAGTGAAAGAAAATGCAGCTGAGCTTAGAGTTAAGTATGACTGGAGTCCTGCTTTCCAAAACCATCCAAAGGCTAAATGTCTCATTTTACTTGGACCCCACCAACACAAAATTAAGACAGATTTCAGACAGGCTCATGAATGTGGAAGTGCATGCTGCAGAGATGGGTTCCCAGTGGGTGCATGTAATGAAGGGGCTTCGAGGGCATGAGGTGATAGCCCACAGCGGTTTTTCACAGTGAGTACAGCAGCCTACTGCTTTTTGAAGCTAGAGGAACTGTTGCTTTAGCTGAAATTGCAAAAGCGTAGTTCTCAGGCAGAAATTCTGTCATCTGTCCACTGTGCTGCTTTAGTCTAGGGATGGATGTAGAACTCTAATTGCGAATGGAGTGTATTAGTTTGTTTCTCTTTAGCCAAACGGAGGGTGCAGTGGGTGAATGCAGGCTGCTTCATGAGGGAGGGTTTTTCCATGTACTGTTTGATTCACCTCACCTCTCAATACTGACCTAGACTTCTCCAAACTTCCTGCTAAAAGTGACTTTTCCTTCCATTTTTCCGTGATAAAAATAGGGAGTAAGGATTAGCAAGGGAGAGCAGAGGCCTTTATGAAATTGAGACAGGAGAACAGTTGTTGCCATACTTACGCTGGGCCACCTCTCGCTGCTTGCGGACGTACCAGGTGTAGAGCGCTGCCCTTTTTTGGGTCTTCATGGGAGTGCCCTTGTTGAGGTGTTGCGAGAGGTGAGATTGGTTCAGACCAGTAGTGTCCACCACCTCACGCTGAGGGATGTTGTGCTGCTGGAGGTAGGATTTCACCATCTTTGCCACTCGCCAGGGATCCTCTCTGGAAGGAGCAGAAAACAGTTCTCAGGAGAGAGAGATCCAACACCTGCATTCAGCAGACCTGGATTCCAAGGAAGTGCGCTGGTACCTCCTGAGGTGCACCTTGCATGTCGGTTGTCACCATCGCGTTTAGTGAGGCCACTGGCTGCCTAAGGGAAAGCTGTTCCTCGGTGTGGTACCTTGTTCAGTTTTGACTCTGCATCAGGGTAAGAACTGCATGGTATTAGAAATGAAGTGCAAAAGACGTGGCAATAGCTTCCTTTAAACTGTTCTCTGTAGGTGCTTTGGTCTCCCTTGAAGGGGAGTCTTTGGTTATCAAGGGAATTTCCCAATCCATGGCCATACTCTTTGCTGTCTGTACTCACTTGCATACAACGTTTTGGGCTGTTCTGTCTAGGCAGTTGTCATCTGTAAGTGACAAAGTGCTGACCAGTGACGTGAGCAAGGAAAGGACCTTTCTGCTGGAAAGTAATGTGAATGTAAGGCATTTTTGCTGCTAGTGAGAAAGGGTATGAGGAGGGAAGTGATGTTGCATTTCAGTATTCATATGACTACAGATCTCTTTTCAGAGTTGACCTCTTTCTTCCCTTTCCCTATGTGACTTTTCTTCTCTATCCCCCTTTCTTTAAGGCATAGGTGCTTTGGGTAGGTGTACTTGATTTTCCAAGACAGATTCGCTGTGGTGTTAGGCTGGACCTAGCTCATGCCCTGATTCTGGGCCAGGCTGGGTTGCCTTGCAGTGATTCAGGAAATGAAAACAGGCTGTCGTTATACTGTGACATGACAGCTATGTATGCATATGTATACACCAAGCCATCCAGGATTATGTTCTTGCACACCTGCTACATGTTATTCAAACACACCGATTCATATCTAGATCCACTCAAAACTTCTAAATGCAATAAAGAACAAGAGGCAAACCACTAATTCCTCTTATCGCCACCCTCCTTTGGGGTAACAGCTGAGGGAATAGACCTGTTTGAGACCTGCTCCCAAACCTGAGAAGCTAATCTGATTTGGGATTTCATAATGAATGTGAATCTCTGTTTTTTAGGATCTCAAATCAGAATATCCATGAAGGTTTCCTAAGGAAAATAGACAAAACATGACTGTGACGTTGTTATGTGTATTGATTTCACCAGAGCTGAAAATCACAGTAAAAATAAAGATGTGAAACCAGGCAGCCTAGATCCAACCAGTACAGGAGCCTCTCTACAGAAAAGCCTCTGGTTCACTTTTAACGGAGAGCATCCTTCTGTGCTTTTTATGTGAACTGTCTGGTGGAAATGGTTTGTATGCTGTAGAAATACTCTGGTATCCAACACCAGCATTAAAGGAGCAATGGGGGGGGGGGAAGGTACCTAGGATTGTGCAGAAACTGTCACAAGAACACACAGGTCTGAGCAACAGGCAACAACTGTACTGTTCATCGCTTTGTTGACTCGGGAGGTTACCAGAGGCTGCAAAGTGATAAGGAGGACAAAGTCCACACCTGTTCTCTCAGTGCAAACACCCTTATCTCTGTTCCCCTGCAGCCTCGCTCCCAGGGGCTGCATAGTCCAAGGAGCAAGCCCCGCTGCAGTTAAAGTGTGACAGAAACAGTGTCAGTTACAGCTTTCTGAAGAACCTGCTTGCTTAAAATAGGAACATTTGTTTCTCTTTTACAATGGGACACTTGCTATAGAGGCTTCTGTGTTCTAGCTTCTTCCCTTAACCATCTTTGGCTTTCAAAAGCCTCAAAATGGGCTGAGCTTAGGAAAGCTTTCCTTTCCTCAGTGTGTTGTTTTTCTTTTTTCTCCTCCTGCTGTCCAAAACAAGGACCAGTCTCCTCCATTCGTGTTTGTGATAGTCTAGCCAGCACCTGTGCCCTGAATTCATTATACAAGTCCCTATTCAAAGGAGAAAAGGCTCTGACTTGGAACCTCTGGTCCCTTAGATTTGAGTTCTGGCTCAGATGGGAAGAGGAAGGATTGTGTTACCACTGATGGAAACCTCTGTTACACGTTGGTTTCCTTCTTGTACCCCAATCATGAGTCACTTTTGTCTCCCCTGTCGTGATCCTCACTTCTTTGTGGTAGGAATAAAGCAGGAACTATCTGTGAGTCTCTTCTCACAGCAGTTAAAGCCCTGTGGTTTTTCTGTCTCTTTTTTGAGACAAAGCAGGCAGCTTTGTGAGGCAAAACAGTGCAGGGGAATCTTAGTACAGTATGATTTCATAGGACAGTTGTATGAAATCTTAGCTTCTCTGTACATTGTCAAAGCACAAGCTGTAATATCGATGCAGCAATTCCTTTAGGCCCAAGGCCACATCACAGGACAAGGGATGGCAGTTGGTCACCTGAACCCTCACATGAACCGTTGCCCAAATACATGGTTCCACCTGCAGAGCCTTCATCATTGACTAAGACATCATAAGTTGAAACCTTTGCTCTTTCACTGGCGGTAATACTGTCATTGACTGTCAGAGGGTAGAATTTCAGCCTAAACCTAGTTCTCCTGTTTGTAGTTGCACTACAATCTCCATTGCTTCGGTAAGTCAGAACTTCAGAAATGGGTCTGCCTTGCCCAAGATCTCCTCTATCTCCAAGCCTGTTTTGTGTTTTTTAGTTTCCCTTTCTCCTCAGATACAAGCCATCTCCCCAGTCTTCTCTTGTTCTCCAATATCTAATCCCTGTCTCCAAATTCTTCGCACACAGTTAGTTTTTACTTCTTCCTAAGTCTTGCTGTCCTGCTGCCAGTTGCTTATTGCTGTCTGAGCATAGCCCCTCTCCCTGGCTCATCTCAGTCAAGGGGTCTGGGTCCTCTCTCCGTGCCAGCATCCCACTTTCTTAGTTCTGAGGTCACATTTTAAGGGCGTTTTCACCTCCCTTTTGTTACCTGAACAATAAGTAACCCAGGTAGTTAGTTATAAACTCAAAGGGAACAAGAGGCTGGTTGATAATTTATAGCAACATCTCAAATTTAAATGGAAAGTAAATATCAAGTTAACAACTTGCTTAACAACAAGCTAACAGCATTAAAGAAAACCCATTCCAGAGACCCGGAGATGTAACATTCAGGGGACCTTCTCTCTCCTTCACTCTTCCTGACTTTTCTCTTTCTTTTTCCTTTGTTCCTTCCCCCCCCCCTCCTCTTCCTCATTCTCTCTGTCTTTCCTTTCCTTCTTTCCTGTTCTCAGATTCTCAGGCAAGAGAAGCCTTCGTTTCCCTGAGGTGGGTTCTGAATTGCTGCTTTGGACCAGATCTTGCTTAAACAGAGGTTCAGAGCTGTGAAGTACTCAGGACCATCCCCTGGCCCTCTCCTCTGGAGCCTGCTAGACAACCCTCACTGATGTCAGTGCACAGCCTGGAGCCGGGCTAGGCAGAGAGCAGGCAAGGTAAGACCATCCCCGCAGGATTCCTTTCTGTTGAACTTGGCCTGGTTTGCCTCATCTTGGTTTATATGTGGAAATGAAAGGGGTGTGGCAGTTTCATCTCCAGATTCCCCAGCTAGAGCCATTCTAAGACACTGCTTACATGGGGAAAAGACTGAACCTTTATCATTATATCTTTTGTTTTCTTTTTTTCCTCATGGAAAATATGCGTTTATCCCTGCTTTCAGGGGAAATCTGTTGCTTATCTCAATCTCTCTCTTTCCTAATGGAATTTCACCCCTTGCCCTACAAGTGAATTGATGCTATACCTCTCCATGTGCTGTACCTGTGGTACTATGATCTGCCTCTTCCCCTAAGGTAGCCTCTCTCTTGCTTTCTACTCTGGGGAATAGCTGGGAATTACTCCACAGAGCTCTATCTCCATACTGAGTTATTCTTTATCATAGATGCAATTTGTTTTCTGTATGGAGTGATATGGAAAGAATGTTTTTATTCAATCTGTAAATCCATGGAAGATTAGTGAGACAGATTAAGGGACAAAATTAAATTACATTAATTCCTCACTGGAGAAACCTTTGTCTGAACTGCCTTTAGCATTTTTTTCTGTAGGGACAAAATCTAATCAATACCCACAGGTGCACCCAGTCATGTGGATGTATCTTATCTACATCCTGTTTTACTCAGCTTTGACTAGTGCTTTCCAAACTGTGGGTTCAACTTTAGTGGTGCTGTGAGGACATTTGGTCTCTTGGTGCTGTCATTTTTTTTCCTTTCCAGCTCCTGGAAAGCCTAGCAACGGACACTTTCCTGATTCTACTTTATGAGCAATGGCTGCAGTTACCACAAAGACTTTCTTGTATCACTAATAGCTGCCCACAAGTCGATCTCTCTGTTAAAATGTGGTCTACAGGAATTGTTAGTAATGCCCAAAGAGGCTTCTGCCTGAAGGGTTTGAAATCCTTGTGTAGATGCTGAAATAGCTTTGCAAGCATTGAAGTTTTACTGGGAATCCCTGGGCATGGAGATTCTTGCCTGCCTGCCTTTTATCTACTGCTGGGAGTAATTTCTATTATAGACTGTTCTGCCCTGTCTTACAACACTTATAGTACTATTTTAAGGACATTACCTTTAGGCATCTATTAATAGACAGGTTTGTTCTTAAAAACAAAGTTCATTAGTAGGTAACAACTGCTTACATATTATCAAACCCTGATACTGGTTCAGATGCTTTGAATAGATTCTCTGACATATGGTTGCTTTTTTTTTTTAATCTTTGACCAGGAATTTGAAACATGTCAATACAGACTTCCTCCTATTTTCATTTTACCTTGACTAATTTTGATGTATTCAATTCCTCCGTAAGCATACTCGTAATTTTTTGCCGAAACTGAGGCTTCTGGTCCCCTCATACTGTCCTCAACAGCTGAAGTGAATTGCTCTATCCTGTGATACGGGGAACTAATGAAAGAAAAGTCTGATGTTTCAGAATAAAGCTTTGCAATTAAGACCGACTACGAGGCTTAGGAGATCCTTGTTCTTGCCCAGTCCTCTCTGTGCTCTCTTAGGGTTTTAGGCAGGTCGCAGAATCTCTCTCTGTACCCCAGTTCCCCTTTGTAAAATGGGAATGCTGCTCAACTGACTGTCTAGAGAGAGAGGTGAGACTGTTCATTGGAAAGCATTAATGTCACAGGTTTGCAAGAGAGGTAAGACTGTTGTGCTGAGGCTGGTAGCAAGCACAGGAAAGACTGGCAGCAAGTTCCTAGAAAGGCAGGGAGGATCAGAAACCAGAATTCATGCTGAAGTGAGGGTGGCAGGAAGGAATTCGCTCCATCCGTGTGTCTGTTCTTAGATCACAGCAGATGGCACTTCAGTCCTGCTTCACCCATTCATTACAGAAAATGTGACAAAGCCAGGTGCTCTTCTTCAGCTTCCATTGCTTCCTTTGTGGTGAGACACCTGATAAACCATCGGAAGTTAATGATCAAAAAGCTTATCAGGGTCTTCTCATCTATAAATTTATAAGACAAAAGAGAAATAATAAATCCATTGGATAATTAGTAACTAGCCAGGGCCCGCCCGGTGCCACTGGGCTCAAGCTACCCCAAGACCTGTACGCAGACTCAGGAAGATGAGAAGGAGACGAGGATGAGGGGAAGAAAAAGAGTCGAAAGGAGAGAGAGAGAATTAGCCAAGAAGACAGCAAAATGGGAGGAACAGCACAAAAGTGAGGAGAGAAGGGAAATATGTAAAAAGAATGGGAAAGAGGTAAAGGAAACAGAGGAGACTAAAAGATGTGACAGCTGGAAGTGGGGAAGGGATGAGAGACGTACTGGGCCAGAAAGAAGACTGAATTACTGGGAATGCTTTCCCCACCCAGGTAAGCGCTGATCCAGTGAATTTTCCTCTGTTGGGTACTGCAGAGTCCCCAATCTGCCAGGGAGCTTTCTTCTCCAAAGTATTTACAGTGAATGCTAACTCTCGTCATGCTGTTTTTGTAGCTCTGCCCTTTTGTGGTGGGATTTGATGTTTGCTTCTTGTTACATTTTATGTTAATTTCCTTTGCAGTGATCGGAAAGCCTGAGAAATTCTCTAGATGGATTTTACTTTTAGTGAAGATTTTAAGTGTAGGATATTGCTGCATCTTTTTGTCTTCTATCAGCTTGCCATTTCAAAATACCCCCAAAACAGATGGGCAAGAATCTGGTTCTGTTGCAATAGATAGGTTGGATGGACTGGATCCTTGCTTGGACAGACCTCTTAGGTCGCCCATGGGAATTGTGTCTCAGCAAGAATCCCAAATGGGAATCCTGGTGAATGTTTCTCCGAGTCTGTTGGGGGGCTTATTGGTTCAGGGAACTTTTCCTGTCTTTTGATCTCGAAAATGCTTGTATGCAAAGGCAGATTTGTGTGGCAGTAAAACCTGTAATCGTTGCTGCATGTGGACTTTGTAGTTGTGACAGGCACTAGATGGTAGAAGCAGTGTTCTGCCCAAGTTTTAACATCTGCACGTATTTGTGTGCTCTTTCTACAAGAAAAACCTCCACTGAAGTCAGGAGAACTTTGCACTCACAAGAATGACAAGAACAAGTTCTCTTGGTTTGTCTTTGGCCGATAATCTATAGCAAAACCCAGTGAAATTAACAATGTTAATCTCCTTAAATATAGCAGGGAAACATTAGAACTTCACTTTACCGTACACCCTCAAGGAAATACAGCACCAGCTAAGAGTGACCAGAATGACCAGATTTTTTTTTCCTCCCCCCCCCCCCCCCCCCCTTTCCTGATGCCTGAAATTGTGAATCCTATTAAAAACTTAAATCCTAAAACCTAACACTTGGTCAGAGAGATGCCATTTGTATGGGCCTCAGACTATTCGGAAGCCTGATGATATAAGCATGTCAGACATGTAATCGGGCTCCATGGCTCCCTTCATGCACTTCAAGTGAGATGAAAGGAAAGATTGAGCATTTGTAAATAATTTGGGGGTGTTTGGGGGCTGCTAGTCCTGGCCTGGGTGAAGACTGTCTCCGTGTAGCTAGATCAACTGCGAACACCAGGGACACTGAGCGGAAGGGGAAAGGAAAAGAGATTTAGAGGGAGAGTGCAAGAAAGCAGCAAAGAGGAGCAGCAAATCTGTCCTTACTGTAATAGTCTTTCCACCACAGCCTTCTGGTGAGCAGCCTCCTCAGGGCTCAAGTTTTCCAGCTCCTTCATTATTGGAGGGGTAAATTCTTCCCCGTCATCAGAGGTTTCATCTTCCGATAACCTGGACTCCCCCATTCCGTTGGGGAGGTTGGGGATGTTGGGACAGGGTTCTCCTTTCTCTGTCTGGAGGGCATTGATAGCGCGCTGACTTTCGCTCTGGAGCACGTAGGGTTCCACTTCGCTCAGCGCCTTGATCAGGGTCTCCTTGGTTAGCCCCGACTCCAGCAGCGCGCCCAGCAGCTCCACTTGAAGATGACTCAGCTTCGAGACCATGGTCTTCAGGCTGGCGTCTCTTGGCTTTAAATTATGGGTTATCCTGCTTTCAGCTT